>NC_083649.1:1696453-1811453 GCF_963576545.1 Limanda limanda | reverse complement strand
AAACTCAACAGAAACTCAACAGAAACTCAGGAGAAACTAAAGAGAAGCTGAAGAGAAACTGAAGAGAAACTGAAGAGAAACTGAAGAGAAACTGAAGAGAAACTGAAGAGAAACTCAAGAGAAGCTGAAGAGAAGCTGAAGAGAAACTCAAGAGAAACTCTAGAGAAACTCTAGAGAAACTCCAGAGAAACTCAAGAGAAACTAAAGAGAAGCTGAAGAGAAGCTGAAGAGAAACTCAAGAGAAGCTCAAGAGACACTGAAGAGAAGCTGAAGAGAAATTGAAGAGAAGCTGAAGAGAAACTCAAGAGAAACTCAAGAGAAGCTCAAGAGAAACTTAAGAGAAGCTGAAGAGAAACTCAAGAGAAACTCAAGAGAAACTCAACAGAAACTCAACAGAAACTCAAGACAAACTCAAGACAAACTCAAGAGAAGCTCAAGAGAAACTCAAGAGAAACTCAAGAGACACTGAAGAGAAACTCAAGAGAAACTCAAGAGAAACTCAAGACAAACTGAAGAGAAACTCAAGAGAAGCTGAAGAGAAACTGAAGAGAAACTCAAGAGAAGCTGAAGAGAAACTCAAGAGAAGCTCAAGAGAAACTCAAGAGAAACTCAAGAGAAGCTGAAGAGAAACTGAAGAGAAACTGAAGAGAAACTGAAGAGAAACTGAAGAGAAACTGAAGAGAAGCTGAAGAGAAGCTGAAGAGAAACTCAAGAGAAACTCTAGAGAAACTCTAGAGAAACTCCAGAGAAACTCAAGAGAAACTAAAGAGAAGCTGAAGAGAAGCTGAAGAGAAACTCAAGAGAAGCTCAAGAGACACTGAAGAGAAGCTGAAGAGAAACTGAAGAGAAGCTGAAGAGAAACTCAAGAGAAACTCAAGAGAAGCTCAAGAGAAAGTTAAGAGAAGCTGAAGAGAAACTCAAGAGAAACTCAAGAGAAACTCAACAGAAACTCAACAGAAACTCAAGAGAAACTCAAGACAAACTCAAGAGAAGCTCAAGAGAAACTCAAGAGAAACTCAAGAGACACTGAAGAGAAACTCAAGAGAAACTCAAGAGAAACTCAAGAGAAACTCAAGAGAAACTCAAGAGAAGCTCAAGAGAAGCTCAAGAGAAACTCAAGAGAAGCTCCAGAGAAACTCAAGAGAAACTCAAGAGAAACTCAAGAGAAACTCAAGAGAAACTGAAGAGAAACTGAAGAGAAACTGAATTGAAACTGAAGAGAAACTCAAGAGAAACTCAAGAGAAACTAAAGAGAAACTCAAGAGAAACTCAAGAGAAACTGAAGAGAAACTGAAGAGAAGCTCAAGAGAAACTCAAGAGAAACTCCAGAGAAACTCAAGAGAAGCTGAAGAGAAACTCAAGAGAAACTCAAGAGAAACTAAAGAGAAACTCAAGAGAAACTGAAGAGAAACTGAAGAGAAACTGAAGAGAAACTCAAGAGAAGCTGAAGAGAAACTCAAGAGAAGCTCAAGAGAAACTCAAGAGAAACTCAAGAGAAGCTGAAGAGAAACTGAAGAGAAACTGAAGAGAAACTGAAGAGAAACTGAAGAGAAACTGAAGAGAAGCTGAAGAGAAGCTGAAGAGAAACTCAAGAGAAACTCTAGAGAAACTCTAGAGAAACTCCAGAGAAACTCAAGAGAAACTAAAGAGAAGCTGAAGAGAAGCTGAAGAGAAACTCAAGAGAAGCTCAAGAGACACTGAAGAGAAGCTGAAGAGAAACTGAAGAGAAGCTGAAGAGAAACTCAAGAGAAACTCAAGAGAAGCTCAAGAGAAACTTAAGAGAAGCTGAAGAGAAACTCAAGAGAAACTCAAGAGAAACTCAACAGAAACTCAAGAGAAACTCAAGACAAACTCAAGAGAAGCTCAAGAGAAACTCAAGAGAAACTCAAGAGACACTGAAGAGAAACTCAAGAGAAACTCAAGAGAAACTCAAGAGAAACTCAAGAGAAACTCAAGAGAAGCTCAAGAGAAGCTCAAGAGAAACTCAAGAGAAGCTCCAGAGAAACTCAAGAGAAACTCAAGAGAAACTCAAGAGAAACTCAAGAGAAACTCAAGAGAAACTGAAGAGAAACTGAATTGAAACTGAAGAGAAACTCAAGAGAAACTCAAGAGAAACTAAAGAGAAACTCAAGAGAAACTCAAGAGAAACTGAAGAGAAACTGAAGAGAAGCTCAAGAGAAACTCAAGAGAAACTCCAGAGAAACTCAAGAGAAGCTGAAGAGAAACTCAAGAGAAACTCAAGAGAAACTAAAGAGAAACTCAAGAGAAACTGAAGAGAAACTGAAGAGAAACTGAAGAGAAACTGAAGAGAAACTCAAGAGAAACTCAAGAGAAGCTCAAGAGAAACTCAAGAGAAGCTCCAGAGAAACTCAAGAGAAACTCAAGAGAAACTCAAGAGAAACTGAAGAGAAGCTGAAGAGAAACTGAAGAGAAACTGAAGAGAAACTGAAGAGAAACTCAAGACAAACTCAAGAGAAACTCCAGAGAAACTCAAGAGAAGCTGAAGAGAAACTCAAGAGAAACTCAAGAGAAACTAAAGAGAAACTCAAGAGAAACTGAAGAGAAACTCAAGAGAAACTGAAGAGAAACTGAAGAGAAACTGAAGAGAAACTCAAGAGAAACTCAAGAGAAGCTCAAGAGAAACTGAAGAGAAACTGAAGAGAAACTGAAGAGAAACTCAAGAGAAGCTCAAGAGAAACTCAAGAGAAGCTCAAGAGAAGCTGAAGAGAAACTGAAGAGAAGCTCAAGAGAAGCTCAAGAGAAGCTGAAGAGAAACTGAAGAGAAACTCAAGAGAAACTCAAGAGAAACTCAAGAAGCAGTTTGCAGGAGGAACCTCAGTCTGAGGAGAACTTGCTCGTGTCCTCCTGCTTCAGACTCAACAAACTTTCTGTTCTGTTCAAAGTTCGTTTGCCTGTTTGTTTCCAGCCCCCCCGCCCCCCTTCGCCCCCCCACACCTCGCTCGTCCAAACATCCCCTGCTCTCTCTCTCTCTCCTGTTTACTCTCGTCCTCCGCTCACATGGCAACGGCTCCACATTGTTGCTGGACGCCGTGTGGGTCAGCGCTCGGCTCTGATTGGTGCAGAGCAGGCCGAGGCTCAACGGCCACAGGAAGTCCTTTGTTACCCTGTCGGGCGCACAAAGCCCGGTGTGGAGGGGGCGCGGCCGGAAGGACCTGCCGGCGCCATGGCAACCGAAGGTTACCTCATATCTATGGTGATTCTGGTTCGATATGTTTGTATCTGGAGAAAATCAGATGAAAATCATCTTTAAACTGTTTCTCCTGCTGAAGATTTGTATTGAATACTGATCACGTTTTGCTCAAAGTCACATTACATCAATAAATGAGTGTGTGTGTGTGTGTGTGTGTGTGAGTGTGTGTGTTAGTTGTAATGAAGGAACATGAGATTGAAGCTCAGATGAAACAGACTCTGGATACAAACACTGAATAATGATGAATTCATCTTTCACACCTTGATTGTTTCAGACAGGTTAGTCTGAACCTTAATATCATACTAACCCCACACCCACCAACAAACCAATCAGATTCAAGTACAGGTAGACTCCTCCCACGCAGGCGATGATGTCAGAAAGAATTCTTTAGTCCCTGAATCACAATATGGAATCATAACTAACAGACCAGAAAGAATCTTCAGACCAGAAAACGACCAACAGAAAATATCGTCTCTGTTCATTCAGCTGCTGCTCAGGACGTCACCTCCAACACACACACACACACACACACACACACACACACACACACACACACACACACACACACACACACACACACACACACACACACACACACACACACACACACACACACACACACACACACACACACACACACACACACACACACACACACACACACACACACACACACCTCTGTGATGTTGGTTCGGGCTGTCGGCCAACAAGCCTTTCATCCTCTCTCTCTCTCTCTTTCTTTCTCTCTCTCCATTTAAAACACACACTCCATTTTCCTGCTCCACCTCCCTCGTCCTCTCTCTCTCTCTCTCTCTCTCTCTCTCTTCATCTAATTTCCGGTGCGAATGTGAGGACGGACGGCAACGTGCCAAAGTGACCCACACACCACAACATCAAACACACAGCACACACACAGACACACACACACACACACACACACAGACACACACAGACACACACCCTGAATGTGAAGTAGGTCATAGGACATGTGGATGAACAGCAGAGAGAAGAGAGCGAATTCAAACACATGTGAATTAACATGTTACTCAGGTTGATCTGGAGCGAGAGAGCGACAGCTGATCCCTCTGAACCCCCCACACACACACACACAGACACACACACAGACACACACACACACACACACACACACAATGAAGATTCAACACACAGGAATAATACCTGTCCAGTTTTATAGACTCTAAACAACTATGATCCATGACCTCCGGCCTCGAGCAGCACACGTGCAGGTGGCGTTTTCCCAGCTGATCAGCTTCCTGATGTGTCCCTGAACTGATCCGAGGACACAGACGTCCCTCACAGCTGGTTTGTGTGTTTGTGTGTTTGTGTGTTTCACGTGTGTTTCATGTGTCGGACGATCCCGGTGGATCCATCATGTGACTGCAGCTGCACCAACGAGAAGTCGAGTCAGTGCAAACACCCACTGAGATGATGTCATGCTCCAGAGAGCCACTGCAACCCACACACACACGCACACACGCACACACACACACACACACACACACGCACACACACACACACACACACACACAGACACACACAGCTTATAACCTCAGAAGTTGCCAGGAGGAAAATAAAGTCGGTTTTCTCTGACACAGTGAACGAGATTCCAGAAAGTTCTCAGACAGAGATGAGATCAGCTGAACAATAAACTGTGTGTGTCTGTCTGTGTGCGTGTCTTTGTGTGTGTGTGTGTGTGCGTGTCTTTGTGTGTGTGTGTGTGTGTGTACATTCCTGCTGGACTGTTTGATTTGTGAGGTTTGTCCTATTTGCCAGAATGAAATGTCTGGTATCCTGTGGGAAATCTTCTCACTGCGTGAACACCGAGTGACGAATGGAAATTTAAGAGCAAACTAAACGTTCTGTTGACGAGTGAGAGAGAGAGAGAGAGAGAGAGAGAGAGAGAGAGAGAGAGAGAGAGAGAGAGAGAGAGAGAGAGAGAGAGAGAGAGAGAGAGAGAGAGAGAGAAAGAATGAGTGAAAGAGTGAGAGAGTGTCGGACAAAGGAAACGGTCGTTTCAAGAGAATTTGGGGAGAATCTTCACGAAGCTCAAATCTTATCTCTCAAAATCTTTAACAGATTACATAAAAATAAACATGAATACGACGAGTACAAGAGCCACAATATTATTATAGTATTATTTCATTTTTTTTAAATATCTGATATTATGAGAATAAAGTTCTAACGTGAGAATAACTTGTGAATATAAACAAAGTGGTAAATTAACAACTATAGAGTCGAACTAGTACAAGAAAACTCTTAATATTACAAGAATAGTTGTAATATTACCGAATAAAGTTGTAATATTACAGAATAAAGTGGTAGAACTGTGAGATTATCACCATTATTATTATTATTCATCATAGTGATGTAATAATGTGCAGATTAAACCTGCGTTTTAATAAAAGCTTCTGGACGGTTTTATGATAAAAAACGATGGAAACCTGCTCTCACAGTGTGTGTGTGTGTGTGTGTGTGTGTGTGTGTGTGTGTGTGTGTGTGTGTGTGTGTGTGTGTGTGTGTGTGTGTGTGTGTGTGTGTGTGTGTGTGTGTGTGTGTGTGTGTGTGTGTGTGTGTGTGTGTGTGTGTGTGTGTGTGTGTGTGTGTGTGTGTGTGTGTGGGAGGCAGCTACATATGGAAACAGAGGAGGTGGAATGTTTCTTCTGTTCTAACAGGATTTCTCTCTTCATGCTCTCGTTGTAGATCAGACGCACCTGAGCTGTTTGAGAATCAACATCATTATTAAATGTGTTTGAGATTCATATTTCATCTTCATGGATTCGTCCTCATTCCATCTTCACTCCTCAGACACGAGCTCTGGTTTGATCTCAGAGTCGAACTCAGGAGCCGATCTGTCCTCCGAGCTCAGGGTTTTCAGACTTGAAGCTGATCCCAGTTCAGATTAAAAACATCAACGAGGATCTCAGAGGAAATTTCAGGATTTAGGTCTCGACTCAAACTAAAAGTGTTTTTTAACGTCTGACATTTTCTAAACGTCAACAAATCCCATGAAAACTCACAAAGTGTCGGTTTGTCTTTTAAAACTCTCTGACCTCATTGTCCTGTCGGTGAAACAACACATTCATCTTTAAATCAGGAACAGATTCACTCTTTATTAGGTCGTTGTTTCTTTGGTTTTTATGTCAGACTATTTCGATTCGTGAATTAATACAAACTTGTATTAAGATGCAGTTCCTCTAACAGCCACTAGATGTAAATTAATGTGTTTTTCTTCTGTTAATTGTGACGTGAAAGGAAAATTACAAGAAGCAATGAAGTGACCTCAGTTAAATATGTGTGTGTGTGTGTGTGTGTGTGTGTGTGTGTGTGTGTGTGTGTGTGTGTGTGTGTCGACTGGCAGAGACATTAGGGGGCTGTAAACTATTTTTGTCCACTAGCTGACAAAATGGCAGCAAATGAGCCAAAACATGTTTTCTATTTTCATGTATTTCTCACAGATTCAACATGTAAATATGATTTAATAAGAAAAACACTGAAAACCACAGAAATCTGAGTGAGATGTGATCGCTTGCTTCACTTCGTCCTGAAGAGATGCAGCCGGTGAAGAGCTGTAATTAAACTGAGGAACTGTGACACACACACACACAGACACACACACACACACAGACACACACACACACACACACACACACACACACTCTCTCTGAGATGGGCAGCACCACCTGCTTCACCCTCTCTCTAATTACCGGGCTCAGCTGGAGTTCTTCTGCTCGACTTCGAGGTGCGAGAGCGACTTTGTCTCATTAGTCATTTAAATAAAGTTCCTTTTGAACAGGAACAGGTTAAATTCACCGGTGTGGAGAGAATCAGACCATTTGCCCCTCCCCCCCTCCCTCTTTACAGCCGAGTGCAGGTCATTGATTGGCTGTATATCGATTCACGCCTCCAGTTTAACTCAGCTGAGGTTGTTTATGCTTCGACCGCGGCTGAAGAGAAGAAGAACAGAGAAGATCTGTGGGGGGGGGGGGGGGACAGGAAGTGACATGCGAGTTTAACACCAGGACGTTCTGGACTTCAGGGTCGAACCCGGATCAGAGAGAAACATGGAGGTTCATGTCTCGATCTCCTCTGTTATTAAAAGAGTAGAAATCATCTGCAGAGAGGAAGCAGCTTTGTCTCTGGATTCAGGAGAAATCCTGAATGCTCCTGTGGGTTTAATATGAAGGTTTCCTAATAACCTTCGTCCTCACAGTGTAGATTTCTCTTCCTTTGTGTCAAATCCATTTTCTACAGACTGCTGCCCCCCCCTCTCAGTGGACTGGACCTTTAAGTCTCGGCTCCTCCAGGAGATAATCGACCACCCGCCGCCTCCACAGCCACAGACGAGTCCTCTGGTTCGATACCAGTTCGACACCAAGCTCTCTCAGTCCCTGCAGGACGGACGCTCGGAGTCATGAGGACAACGTCTCCGAGCAGCAGGAGGAACGAGAGAGATCTGTGAGAAGTGCTCGACCTCCGCAGAGAGCTGAAGGCTCCGGTGTGAAAGGAACAGCGTGAAGGCGAAGGGAAGGAGTGTTGGAGGAAAGGTCAGAGGCTGGAGTGAGACTCACAAACGTCTGAGGAACTCAACAATCACATCATGGAGAGTCGGAGACGTGTGGAAGCTCCTTCACGTCCAGACACTTCGCCCACGCATGTTCAGAGATCAGCCCACAGCTCAGGACTCCGGGTTCCGAGAGCAGGCTGTGAAACTACTCCACTACGACCGAGAGACAACACGTTCCTGAGGACATCTCAGAGATCCACTAGTCCTGTTTGATTCATTTTCATAAAGGACTGAAACCAGAGATTCATTTTAATCACTGCTGATCATTTTGATACAAAACAGCAGCATCATCACTACACTTTCAATCTGTTTTAAATCTTATTTCCTCTACATGAAATCAGACTGAAAACCTTCCATCGAATCCAAAGTATTTAGTTTCAAGATTCTTACACGAACGAGAAACGTTAAAATAACTTGAGATCAGATTCTGTTGTTCAGCATAATTACTGATATGAAAGTTGAGAAGCTGCAGTTAGAAGCTGATCATCAGATCTGAGTCATCGAGTTTCAGTCTCTACAAACTAAACCTTTTTCTTTTCACCTGAAAATCTCATCATCACTTCATCTGGATGATTTATGTTTCTCTCCCTCTTCTCTTTTAATCAGATTTCTGCTCAGGGGAAATTTGAAAGCTCTAATTGTTGTTGCTGTGACTCACATGAAACATTCGAGTCACATAAAGTTTCTGTTCCACAACAGAGTTTTACTGGTTTTTACCTTCAGCTCAGACTCAGTTCTACATGCGTGTTAAAGCACAGACGTGTTACATGTTCTTACCTGAGAGATCAGACGGCAGCGCAGGAAGACGGAGACATGGAAGAGAGGAAGAGAAAAGAAAAAGATTATTAATGAAACAGGTTAATGTTTTAATTTCCATCTTCACTCCTGGATTGATTGATTGACAGGTCGTGACGTGACGGCTCCAAACTGAACGTGAACATGAAACTCAACATTCAACCAAGACAATTGACTCATTAGATCGAGACATTAAAGATCGACGTTTCAGAGATTGTCACATTTTACCATTTTTAAATCATACATGTTGAAATCTTTCCCGTTTATTAATATGTTTGTGATGAGAGAGTTTGGTTCCAGGGACGATATGTCCCGTCTATCAGTCGTCCAGTTCAGTCCGGACTGAAATATCTCAGATTTAATATAAACATTCATGGTCTCCAGAAGATGAATCAAACACTCCAAAACATCAGTCCTCTTAATACACTGGAGAGATAAAAATCTGTTCCAGGATCCGTCGCCTGATCTGCACCAAAATTTAATGAGTTCTCCCCGAACTCAAAACACATCCGTCCACCGGGTTGAGAGATTCTCCGTACGACAGATTTTGTGTCATCTCGTTCACAAACAAACCAACAAACGCACAAAGGGGAAAACATCGTCTCCTGAAGAGCATCAGACGCATGAAGGTCGACCTCACTCTGATGTCTCTGAGCACTGAGGAGTCAAACTGTCCGAGTCACGTCTCTGATGGTGTCTTTGTGTAAAAAATTACTATAATGAGTCAGAACTGTAAGTGTAAACCAGTGAATAGAAGCTGCTGAGTCTCTAACAAAAGCTGATTTCAGATACTTTAATCTATGAGCGGCTCCTCCCACTCGCTGCTCTGTAGCTAAACGATCCGCCCACACTGACTCTCGGAGTTATTATTTATTATTTCAGATTTCTCAGAGGAGCGAGCTGCTGATTCACGTCGGAGCAATGAAACTCGTTTTCTTCTTCGTCTCTTTTCTACAGGACGACTTGAGGCGTCATGTTTATGAATCCAACTCTCGTGAAAACCTCGAGAGAGTTTCTTCTCAAATATTACTCAAACATTCACTTGGATTTAAAGCTGGAGTTCAGACTTTGGTGTTCAGAGGTCAAAGGTTAGCGTGAGACTGTGAACGCACCATCAGATAAATACACTGGTGTTGTATAAACAGTTCTTCTTCACGTAGGAAGAATCCTGCAGCTACAGATCCTTCCTCCAGACTGTTTGTGTCTCAGCCTCATGCAGGTCGACCGACACGCTGCCACATCCACTCACACCTCCGAGCTGCCACACGTGCACGCCCGTGCCAACACGTGCACGCACGCCGACCAGCTGCCAGCGGCCGACCCGTCTGATCCTCCTTCCAGGGAAACCAGGCTCATCACTTCACTTCCAATAGAAACGACTAATCCTCACATCAGACCAGCAGCCTTTTCTACTACGAAGCATTTTGTGTTTTATCCTCAGTCGAGCTCTTATCAGCGCGTCGAGGAAATCACTCGTGTCAGCCGAGGGAGGAGGAGCCTGTTGTTCCCCCGGCCGGGCGGAGCTCGGCCGAGTGGAGCGAGCGAGTCGGTGACCCCACGAGGAGAAAGTGTGTCGAGATGTTTTTAGCTGGAGCACAAAGCGTGAGTCAGAGAAACCTCGGCCTGCTGGGAGATCACGTCTGAGACACAGATACCAGGATGGAGGGATGGACGGAGGAGGGGGGGGGGGATCTGTGGGAGAACCTGGAGTCTGGAGTGTCTCCCTCCACCCGGGTCCGCCTCACAGCTTCAGCATCTGATGGAGGAAGCAGTATTTTGGTCTCATGGTAGATAAGAGGCGGCCATCAGACGGCGTGGCAGCGTGGCGTGGCAGCGCTCGGTGCCAGCACGCCACATGGGTCCCAACAGGCTGTTTTCTGAGCTGACAGATGGCCGCTCTCTGTTCTCTATGAGGACACGGGGCCAGAGCCTGTTTGTTTTCTCGTGTCTCTAAGTGTTGACAGTGACGAGGAGTGATGGCGGCGGCGGTCTGGCTGGAGGCCAACGTGACGGATGCTGCTCCGCCTGCTCCAGGGCACTACGGCAGCACGGCACCGCGGCAGGGCCAAGACCAGGGAATCGAACACTGCTCATCATGTTCCTGTTCCTAGTTCTGTCCAACCTCCTCCTCTTCAGCCCCAGGGACGTGATGAAGAGGAGGGAAAAAATCTTGAGTAGAAAAGTGGATAAAGTCTGAAAACAGCTGATCGTCTGCATAGAAGCGAATCACTTCTATCTTTTAACGTGAGAGACGATTTGTCTTGATCTATAAAAATAATTGAAAAATAAGTTCATCGAGTCGCTAACGTCACAAAAAAAGCTTCAATTGAAGTGCACGTTGATCTGTGTGATATAAAGTTATGAATTCATGTCTGAGAATTCTCTCCAGAGAACAAGTCATTAATTAATAAGTAACATTAGCCACAGCTATTTCCTGCACATTTGTCATGTCCTGCGAAGTTTCTGTACGACTTCATGTAGCTTCATTAAATGAAGTCGAATAAATTACAGAGGAGACGAACCAAAAGTTTCCAACCACACAAACATCTGCAGCCGATGGCTTTAGTCTGAGTGACTCTGCAGAAACCAGGAGGCTGGACGGAGGTGAGATCACCGAGCGTAAACTCTGCTGGTCTCCCTAACCCTAACCCTAACTCTAACCCTAACTCTAACCCTAACCCTATCTCTAACCCTAACTCTAACCCTAACTCTAAACCTAACCCTAACTCTCCCCTAACCCTAACCCTAACTCTAACCCTAACTCTAACTCTAACTCTAACTCTAACTCTAACTCTAACTCTCCCCCTAACTCTAACCCTAACTCTCCCCCTAACCCTAACTCTAACTCTAACTCTAACCCTAACTCTAAACCTAAGCCTAAGCCTAACCCTAACTCTCCCCCTAACTCTAACCCTAACTCTAACTCTAACCCTAACTCTAACTCTCCCCCTAACTCTAACTCTTACTCTAACTCTCCCCCTAACTCTAACTCTTACTCTAACTCTAACCCTAACTCTAACTCTCCCCCTAACTCTAACCCTAACTCTAAACCTAACTCTAACTCTAACTCTAACCCTAACCCTAACTCTAACTCTCCCCCTAACTCTAACTCTTACTCTAACTCTAACCCTAACTCTAACTCTAACCCTAACTCTAACTCTCCCCCTAACTCTAACTCTTACTCTAACTCTCCCCCTAACTCTAACCCTAACTCTAACTCTTACTCTAACTCTCCCCCTAACTCTAACCCTAACTCTAAACCTAACTCTAACTCTTACTCTAACCCTCACCCTAACTCTAACTCTTACTCTAACTCTAACCCTAACTCTAACTCTCCCCCTAACTCTAACCCTAACTCTAAACCTAACTCTAACTCTAACTCTAACCCTAACCCTAACTCTAACTCTCCCCCTAACTCTAACTCTTACTCTAACTCTAACCCTAACTCTAACTCTCCCCTAACTCTAACTCTTACTCTAACTCTCCCCCTAACTCTAACTCTTACTCTAACCCTAACCCTAACTCTCCCCTAACCCTAACCCTAACTCTAACCCTAACTCTAACTCTAACTCTAACTCTAACTCTCCCCCTAACCCTAACTCTAACTCTAACTCTAACCCTAACTCTAAACCTAAGCCTAAGCCTAACCCTAACTCTCCCCCTAACTCTAACTCTAACCCTAACTCTAACTCTAACCCTAACTCTAACTCTCCCCCTAACTCTAACTCTTACTCTAACTCTCCCCCTAACTCTAACTCTTACTCTAACCCTAACTCCAACTCTCCCCTAACCCTCACCCTAACCCTAACCCTAACTCTAACCCTAACTCTAACCCTAACTCTAACTCTAACTCTAACTCTAACTCTCCCCCTAACTCTAACCCTAACCCTAACTCTAACTCTAACCCTAACTCTAACTCTAACCCTCACCCTAACTCTAACTCTAACCCTAACCCTAGGGACAGAAGCTTGGTGTCTCTGAGAGGATTCGTCCCCACAGAGATGGAATCCGCAGCAGATGGACGATAAGAGATGAGCTTCACGTCATGTTCTGCTGCAGCTCATAAATAAACATGCAAGTCAATGACATATTTTCCGACATCTGTTTTAACTCAAACATCATATTTCTCTGACAAACTGCAGAACTCACGTTGTTCTGTAACTCAGAAGCTGCAACAGCAAATATAATCTAATAATATTCTCCAACTGAGAATGTCGGTAAACATGTTAATTATTCATCCCTGTGTCGCTCTGTGTCTCTCACACTGTTCTAATCTGGCTTTAGCACCTTTGTGTCTCAGTGGGAGGGAGACACAAATAGATTGTGTGACTCGATCTGTTGTGTTGCTGCAGCTTCAGGTGAGAACACACACAACCAAACAGGAGCAGTTCTACAGCGTCACTGGATTTCTGGAGGTTCGTGTCATTTAGATTATCGCCGAACATCATATCTGTCGGATGCTTCACCGACGAGACTAAAAAAATAAATGTGTTATTTTTCCCTCTGTTTTACGTCATGAGGAAATTAAACCATCAGCACCAATGTCACCTCCTTCCTCCATCTTCAAGAGTTACACAATCTAAAGGATGTGTCTTTGCTGCTGAGTCAAGATGGCGACTGTTGAAAATTAAACGTTCAGCGTTTCACACCATTATTATTATTTTATTATTTTAAAACTCGCCATCATGACGAACGTTACAGGAACTTACGTCTGGAGTTTTTTTTTTTTTTTTTTAAATATGTTTATTATTTTCCAGAATGAAAAAGGAACACAGGACAAACAAAAAAGAAAGGGATAAGAAAAAAAGACTCCCACCCCAAACTAACAAATAAACTAAAAAGCATGAACAGGATCAGCACATCCTAGTAAAGAATTAACAGAAGCCACAGTCATGACAATAAATTAAACATACAAATTTACAAAAGACTACACAAAGTGAAGAGTAAACTAAAAGATACACACAGCAGGCGTTTCACAATGATCCATACTTTAGTCCTTTCCTTGAAACAGTTGCAGTACAGGGTCCCACATCCTATCAAATATGTCTCCCCTGTCTTCATTATGAAGTCTCAGTCGCTCCAGGTGAAGCATATTTGCCATTTCTCTCAACCACTGATCGACGTCTGGAGTTTTGACTCAAATTCTCTGGGAAGAAATATTTGAACTCTTCCCTTGAATTTTCTCAACAGTCTAGTGGCCATTAGAGGAACTGCAGGTTAACGTCAGGAGGTGAAAGTGAGAAACAGAAGAAGAGACAAACGTCCTCCTCTCTTCCAGCACTCAGAGGTTTTCTATCACAGGTGTCGTCCTGCAGGTTATTTCTGTCCTGCTCTGGATATCTATAGCTTCTGTTCTGAAGCATCTGTCACAGCTGCTGCTCCGTCACCTTCTCTATTATTTACACAGACATTTGCGTTTGAGCTTTTTCACAGACGCTCTCAATTCCAGAGGATTTTACCACTTTGAGAAACAAACTACAGCTCTTGTTCTTTATTTTACAGTTGATTTTTTTTAAACTCAATCGTTAGGTTTAACCGGAGCTGCAGAGAACCGCCTGCTGTGGTTTCTGAGTGGTTCATGTGGGAGTGAAGGTGTGTGGGAGCAGGAATAAGAGAAATTAAAGCTCAGAGGATTTTTTCTACTTCAGGTTAATAGAACGAGCTGATGAAGCAGGAAGAGGAGAAGATGAATTATCTGTTAATGTGAAGGTGAGAAAACAAGGAAACACAAACACGCACAAGGAAATCTCTAAATATTCAGATCTTTCTAAAAAAAACACTTCTCTTTTCTCGTCTCTTGTATTTAGCCTGTTATTCTTTGCTGTTGTGATTCAATAATCAGCCAAATGAGGATCCATCGAGTTCATCTTTCTTTCTAATGTGAAAATATTCCCTCAGGGTGTTACAGAGATATCACGTTCACAAGGTAAACTGTGACCTTTGATCGTTAACCACCAAAATGTAATCAGTTCATCCTCGAGTCCAAGTGAACTCGTTAATGCTCTCGTGTCAGAATCTGAGAGAAAACTGTTCAACCTGATGAATTTAACTTTTCTCTTCGTGAACGGATGAAACCTCCTCAGCAGCTTCTGGTTTCAAGTTTACTATTTGTGTCTCCTGCCTGATATTCAACACCAGAATCGTCTGCTTCCTTCACCGTGAAACTAATGTTCCGGTGAACGAAGCCAAGTCAGGAAAAACTCTTAATATGATGATATTCAACTTTTATGTGAACGATTGTTGGTTAAAATGAAAGATAATCAGAAGATAAAGCCGACGTGACGGTTGGTTCCAGCTCAGATGAACAAAGTGTTTGGAATCGCTCTCTGAAACGCTGCAGATTCTCGATCTGTTCACGCTGAAGCAGAAAATCAGGCACAAACTGTTCCAAAGCTTCATATTTTACATAATAGCTTTTTCCCTGCAGCTCCGTGCTTTTGCCAAAAAATAAATAAAAGACATAATCCACCTCTGAGGAAGTGGGAGACTCTGTGCCAGCGAGCCGAGAACATGAAACCACACGAGAGAACAGTGTCAAGCTCCTCATCTGAAGCTCAGCAAGAACCGAAATCTCCATATTTACCAAATGTCAAACTCTTGCCTCTAATGTTGAGTTATGTGTTTGAAAGTAGAAGCAGCAGAAAAAGGAAGTGAAGGACTAAAGGTCAAGATGATGTCACTGATCCGTCCTGGTTCGGCTCAGTCCAGTGAAACACTCGTCCAGTCGTTTCTCAGATTTAAATAGTTGGTTAATGTAATGAAGTCCCAGCAGGGAGATAATTACAGAGGAGAATCAGAGGACGCCACGAAGACGCCAAAGGTCACCGCCATTGATTCTCTGCTCGACCGAAGGCGTCTCATTGGACGGACACGAGGCGAAATGAACAGGATGAAATGAGCAGGATGAAATGCTGCTGTGGAGGAAGTGACACGCTGAGGCGGCCGCTGACCAGAGAGCAGGAAGAGGAAAGAGCAGATTCCTAAAGAAAGTTATTAAAGATTCCAGGATCTGCTCCAAAATGTAAAAGTTCTTCTCTGTCCTTCCACCAAGTTATTGGAACTCTGTCGTGTGGTGAAAACCAAAAGACTCTTCTCCTCCAGGATCCAGGAACACAACCTCCTTCACCTCAATGATCTTCACTGAGGATGTTCTCCTCTCAGCGTCTGTCCAGTGTCTCTGATGTTGGACGGTTCAGCGGCTGGGTGGCGTCCTCAGGCTCCAGGACGGAGCAGCAGCGGGTTGGATGGAACCCGCCGGCGCCCAGATGGTCTGAGACGGATGTGTGAAGAGTGAAAGGAGGATGAAAAGAGGAACAGACCAAGAATACGATGGTTTTCTTTCTCCCTGGCTGCTCTCTGTCTCTGAACTTCCTGCCAACAACCACACGGTCCCGGTGTTCTGCTCTCCAAAATAGAGCCGACAGATTAATACTAAATAAAACATTAAGAGTAAAGGGGACGGAAAGAGAACGAGTGTGATCAGAGCTGCAGATCCGTCTCCTCCAGTCGCTGCTTTCAGCTGCTTCGTGTTCAAACAGCCACGAGGCATCGAACTCCCGGGGCCTCACGGAGCCGTAGGAGTGTTACTCTGGACACCAGCAGCTACACCAAGGTAAATACTTATATGAATATAATGAGGAAAGGGGGTGGGGCCTTACTGAGAGCTGGAGGACACGCCCACCTACACACCGAGCTACAGATTCTCTTCCGTTGATACGTTTGTTTACTGATGGAAACATCTCACTGATCCAAGATGGCCGACGCCACCGAGCAGCAGGTCGGTGAACTGAGTTTCAGATGAAGACACATGGAGACACATGAAGACAGATGAAGACACATGGAGACACATGGAGACAGATGAAGACACATGAAGACACATGAAGACACATGGAGACACATGAAGACACATGGAGACACATGAAGACACATGAAGAGACATGAAGACACATGGAGACACATGAAGACACATGAAGATACATGAAGACACATGAAGACACATGAAGACACATGAAGAGACATGAAGACACATGGAGATACATGAAGACACATGAAGACACATGAAGAGACATGAAGACACATGGAGATACATGAAGACACATGAAGACACATGAAGACACATGAAGACACATGAAGAGACATGAAGACACATGGAGATACATGAAGACACATGAAGACACATGAAGATACATGAAGACACATGAAGAGACATGAAGACACATGGAGATACATGAAGACACATGAAGACACATGAAGAGACATGAAGACACATGAAGACACATGAAGACACATGAAGACACATGAAGACACATGAAGACGCATGAAGACAAATGAAGACACATGAAGAGATATGAAGACACATGAAGACGCATGAAGACACATGAAGACACATGAAGACACATGAAGACACATAAAGACACATGAAGACACATGAAGACGCATGAAGACGCATGAAGACAAATGAAGACACATGAAGACAGATGAAGACACATGAAGAGATATGAAGACACATGAAGACGCATGAAGACAAATGAAGACACATGAAGACACATGAAGACACAAGACACGTTGAGGAAAGAGCTGAACGAGCTTCTTGTCTCCAGGCAGAGAGACAGTGTGAGGGAACTACCCACAATGCCCCTGTGTACTCACATAATCGGCCACTCTGACGCACACTCACACACACTCACACACACTCACACACACACACACACTCACAGACACACACACTCTAATAAGGCAGAGTGCTTAACTCAGCAAACTGCAGGCCAAGCTGCTGTTCCTCACGTTCGTCTCTCGACTCGACTTTTGGTTTTCCAGTATTTTCTGTTTCTGAGACGCAGAACGTTTAAGAGACTGAATCATAAACTTATTAAACGTCTGTTTCACTCGTATCAAACCGTTGTTCTACAGTTCTCCAAGTTCTAAATATGGTCACGACTTCCTCCGGAGGTTGTTGTGGAGTTTTGGTCTGAACACCAACAACTGGAAACAGATGTTTACATCGAGGCTTCAGGTGAAGAACAAAACTGACTTTACGAAGAAAAGAAAATCTAACGAAGCCACAACTTTTCTGCTTTTAACGAATAAAAACTGAGACGATCTTAGTGACTCGAGTTCTGCTTTAAGGATTAAAACACGACTTTGCTTCCTCAGACTCTCGTGTGTGTCACCAGGAGGATTCAGTTTACGTCTTTCTGATCATGACTATGAAACGTTTTGCGTGACTAGGAACTCGTGACTTTGGACACTTAAACTTATCTTTGGTAACTCTTGCGTAGGGATGTCACGAGAACCGATACTTACGATACCTGTCGATACTAAGATAACAAAACACAGACGATGCCCATTTTTTGAAGTACCGTAGGCACCGTGAGCTTCGATACCAGCTGTTAGCAACTTAGCATTAGCATCGGTGCTGCGCCAGTCGAGGTTTACATTCAGGAAACCAAGACGGCAACTGCGGCTGCAGCGTTCGCCCCACCTCGACTTGTTTATTAAAAAGGCACAAAGAGTCGTGTATGGAAGTACTTTGCGTTTGACGCCGGGTTTACACCGGACACGGAAGCAACGCCGCCGCGCCGCGCTAATCCTAGCGGCGCTCCAGCCTCCGGTGGGACCCGCACAAAGGTTTAACATGGGAGTGGATGGGAGCCAGCTGTTATCTAAGGCTTGGTGCTGTGCTTACGCGTCGCTTTGGCGTCGCTTCGGCGTCCGGTGTAAACCCGGCGTGCGGCAGGTGACCGTGGCATTATCATTTAATGCATAACGTGTCTCACAACAAAGCGTCACTCACATGCGTCCGCAACTACCGTATAACCCTCAGTATATGCGCAATCACATTGAACTACCGTATATGACATTAAAAGCATCCAAAGAATGCACTTTTTTTTTACCGTGGTATCGAAATTGGCATCGAGAATCGTGTTATTTTACTGGTATTGGCACCGACTACTGAATTTTTGGTATCGTGACACCCCTACTCTTGCGTGACATTCGTAACTCTGTTACCTAAATGTTGGATTAGTGACTTGAACAGAACTTTGGGAACTCACTTTATCAACGTGAACATTATAAAAGGTTTATTAGGATCCTGGGTCATTACTTTCATACTTGAGCTGTACATTAGATCCACGGTCGGTTATTAAATCGTGAGTTCGGTGAGTCTTGAGCCTAATGACTGAATGAAGTTTAGATAACCACTTGTACGTATACGAGTCCAAGCTAATGCCCAACACCTGCTGTGGTTGGTTGTTTTCCTGGCGGGACTTTCTGTTTCTTCCATCTCTCCATCAGCTCCCTGTGGGCTCGTGTTGGGTGGTTCTGGCTCCAGATTCAAAGTGTGGGTCTGGCAGCAGCGTGGCCACGAGCAGGAACGCAGCCGAGTTCTCCCTGATATCAGATACACAAACTCCTCTGTGCGGCGCTCCACTGAAAACCACACGCACAACAGGAACACACAACCGGCTGCGAGCCGGACGCCAGCACCAGGTTCTCACCACATCCAGAACAAACTGTGAGCTGAAGTTCTAAAGCTCCTCCGGACGACAGGGAGATAAACACCAGGCAGCTGCAGGCGGTCGGGGTTGAACTGATGCATTGTGGGTACTTTACTGTAAACAGCTCCAGAGAAACCATCACAAAGAGCGTTGAGGAAATCCATCAAACACGCAGCTGTCAATCAAGGTCCGGGTCTGACCCAGAATCAGAACGCAGCGTCTGGAATCATCCACGGAGAAGATCTCACTTTGTGTGTAAAACCTGAATCTTCCTGTTTTCTTTCACTTTTCATTCTCCGTCATTACATAAACTAACAGGAAGGTTTCAGGCCTGTTTAATAATGTAGCACTTCACTGTTTGGATATATAATTTATTAGAGAAAGAAACTGTAACAACACTCGACCTAGAAAAGAAAACTAGATTTTATAAGAACATTAGACGAAGACTTAGTGTTAATATTTTACACATTAGGTTGTTATAACATGTTTGTACCAGAGGTGTCACTAGTGAGCACTTTCTTGATGACACGTCATGAACCAATAAAGAACTGATTCAAATTACGAGTAGATCAGGAAAACTGGCTCGATGCAAGAATAATTTTCCCCCCCCCCAGTGTCTTAAACGTGGTGAGAGAGAGGGTTAGCCTCAGCAGAGATATGACATCACTTTCAAATCAAATCTGAATCATTTTAAAATCCATTATTGGATCTTTAGTAGTTTTAAGCAGCAGTTACAACTTCTGACTGAATGTTTAGCTTTGACCTGCAAACGTTTTTCATCTCCAACCAGAGAGATGATATTTTCCTCTCTGCATTCTTTCTGTCCGTCAGTTATCAGGAGTGTTGGTGAATAAAGCTCCTCTCAGCCTCTCGTCCTCGGGGGCTCCGAGCAGAAGCTTCCACCCCCGCTGGGAATGGGGGGGCATGTTCAGCCAAATCCTTCCCTGCAGACACACGCCTGCCATTAAAATCCCCCCTTTAATACCCGGGCGTGAAGGACTAATGGAGACAGGTTTCACAAACACCTGAACAACCAATTATCCTCAAGAACCCATGAAAGGAAAAATACAAACGTCAAATACATGTTTAAAATGTATGTGCCACAACAGAACTGTGAGAGCCTCTTCTTATAGATATGATGCAGTTACATTTAAATACTATGTAACATGTTAATAAAGTGTGTATTAATGACAGCAGTGTGTGTCTGTATGGACGGATGTGTTTGTGTTTCAGTGACGTCGAGTCTGACTCCACCGAGAGCCAGGGAACCTTCAAAGGCTCCAACAAGAGAACCGACCATCAAAGACCTGCACTCGCACACACACACGCACACACACACACACACACACACACACTCACACACTCAGTGGGTTTATCGTCCACCTGAGGCGTCAGAAAACACAGAGTCTGTTTCTCGACACGAGGAGAAAACCATCGAGCTTCAGGCACAAAACAACAAGAGCAGTGAAAAACAAAGATGTTTCTCCTGAATCACGGCTTTGGTTTCACGATCGGTCAAATAGATTCAGATTAAAAACAGGAGCTACTCTACCTTTCAAACCAGAATCGTACAATTCAACACACGACAAACTGATAATTCAGAGTCGTGTCAGTCAGTCAGTTCTGCTCCAGCAGAGCAGATGAAGAGGATCAGCTGTGAAGACTCACAAAGACACAAATCAGATCCAGTCCCAGGGAAACTGGCTCTTACTCAACTGAACGTCTCTTAGAAATATATTTATACAACTGCTTTGTAGTACTCGTACGTGATGACTGCCTGGATCCGTCGTTTCTATTTACATTACGTTTGCTGAGCTACAGACGAGCAGCTGAAGGTTTTTAAATGAGACGAATCATCTTCTCTCTGTTCTGTAAAGTTTAAAAACACAAAGTCTGTGTTGTGTTTAGTTTCTCTGCAGCACAGACGTCACCGAAGCTCCGGAAACAACTCGTCAGTCGTCCAGACTTCACTTCCTCCTCGTTGTGATGTCACAGAGCTCAACATTTGCATAATGCACGCCCACCCTCCGCTCTGACACGCCCCCTAACGAAGCCAGAGGCTGTGTTCAATCTCAAAATGTTCTGCAACGTTTTTACTCCAGTTTCCAGGTTGAACATCGACCGAACAGTTTCAAAATACAAATCAAGGTTAAACAAGGAGTTGATCTCATTTCTGTTCTCACTCTTGGTTTCTATCCAACAACCTTGACGTCACTGCTACCCTGAAGGCGTGGTCAGTTTAACAGAATCCCTCATGGGCGTGTACCGTTCAACCAGGGTCATCGGGTCACTCAACAGATCATGTTTTAGTTTGATGACATTTTAATCCCAGAAAAACTGAAACACTGGAACCGGACGTTACTGTGAATCAGACGAGATAAAACCGATTTGCCCGGTGAGATCTGTGGTGACGGAGCCACGAGGAGTCAGAGATACAAGAATGAAGATATTCTGTGTCTGAGGTTTTCTCTGTAGCCTCCTCCTCTCTGATCTGTGTCTGTCGAGTCTCCGGAGACGTTCAGTGCGTCTGCAGGGTTTTGTTTCCTGAGTGAAATCGGCCGGAGCGTCTCCTCGTGTCGAGTATTGATTCAGTGGAGTCAGAACATCAGAGCCACTCGCTGGACTGAGGCTGCTGACTCGTAATGGACACGGCTCCCAGGGAAGTCAAGCTGTGCTCAGCTGCGTGTGTGCTAGCTCGCCCGCCGGGGCTTATGGGATAGAATGGAGAGAGACAGACGGAGAGAGAGAGGGAGGGAGAGAGGGAGAGAGAGAGAGTTTATGACACTGACATTTGACAGTGAAGGTGAACGCACATGAAAAGCTGCTTCGACCTGAATGAATCGAACTCCAGGTTAAAGGTCAGTAAACACAAACTGGGTCAGATCCTCTCATCTGCACAACAACAGATTCTTTACAAGAACGACTCCAGGTAGGAACGACACCGTTATTATGTTTGAAATGTACGTGAGTGTTAATATAGGTTCATCGATTTGGGCCAAATAATTCAACAATAGAACAACAAACCTTCAAGTGACCACGAGGTAACGACAAGAACTGCACAGCTGCAACCTAATCCAAAATATGAAAATATGACAATATGACGATATGACGCCCACTAGTCAGTGAGGAACGTTGCTTTTTTAAAGGGTCAGAAGTCAAAAACGGTTAATATTCAACAATATATCAAACTGCTGGATTTAAAAACTGAGAAATCTCCTCCAAACGCTGCATAATTCAATGATTCCATGAAGTGAAACAGTCGATATCACTCGGTTGTGAGTCTCTGTCCGGATTCATCATCGACAGACATTTTGATAGTATTACCACATGTGGAGGAGAGAGGGCGAGAGAGATGATTATGTATGAGTCAAAGGAGAGAGAGAGAGAGAGAGAGAGAGAGAGAGAGAGAGAGAGAGAGAGAGAGAGAGAGAGAGAGAGAGAGAGAGAGAGAGAAACACAGCGGAACTAAAGCAGCTCACGCTCGGCTTCCAAATCTCTACCTCGACTCGCCGGAACCCACAGACTGTAACCGAGAGGAGGAGAGGAGAGGGGGAGGAGAGGAGGAGGAGAGGAGGGGAGGAGGAGAGAAGGAGGAGGAGGAGAGGAGGAGGAGGAGGAGGAGAGGAGGAGAGGAGGGGAGGAGAGGAGGGGAGGAGAGGAGGAGAGGAGGAGAGAAGGAGGAGGAGGAGAGGAGGAGAAGAGGAGAGGAGGAGAGGAGGAGAGGAGGAGAAGGAGAGGAGGAGAGGAGGAGGAGAGGAGGAGAAGGAGAGGAGGAGAGGAGGAGGAGAGGAGGAGAAGGAGAGGAGGAGGAGGAGGAGAGGAGAGGAGAGGAGGAGAGGAGGAGAGGAGGAGAGGAGGAGAGGAGGAGAGGAGAGGGGGAGGAGAGGAGAGGAGGAGAGGAGGAGAGGAGAGGGGGAGGAGAGGAGAGGAGGAGGAGGAGGAGGAGGAGAGGAGGAGAGGGGGAGAGGAGGAGAGGAGGAGGAGAGGAAGAGAGGAGAGGAGGAGAGGAGGAGAGGAGGAGAGGAGGAGGAGGAGAGGAGGAGGAGGGGAGGAGAGGAGGAGAGGAGGAGAGGAGGAGAGAAGGAGGAGGAGGAGGAGAAGGAGAGGAGGAGGAGAGGAGAGGAGAGGAGAGGAGAGGAGAGGAGAGGAGAGGAGAGGAGAGGAGAGGAGAGGAGAGGAGGAGAGGAGAGGAGAGGAGAGGAGAGGAGAGGAGAGGAGAGGAGAGGAGAGGAGAGGAGAGGAGAGGAGAGGAGGAGGAGAAGAGGAGGAGAGGAGGAGGAGAGGAGGGGCGGAGGAGAAAGGAGGAGAAAGGAGGAGAGGAGGAGAAAGGAGGAGAGGAGCTGAGGAGGAGAGAGGAGGGGAGGAGAAGAGGAGAGGAGGAGGGAGGAGAGGAGGAGGGAGGAGAGGAGGAGGAGAGGAGGAGGAGGAGAGGAGGAGAGGAGGAGAAGAGAGGAGCTGAGGAGCTGAGGAGGAGAGGAGGAGAGGAGGAGAGGAGGAGAGGAGGAGAAGAGAGGAGCTGAGGAGCTGAGGAGGAGAGGAGGAGAGGAGGAGAGGAGGAGAGGAGAGGAGCTGAGGAGCTGAGGAGGAGAGGAGGAGAGGAGGAGAGGAGGAGAGGAGGAGAGGAGGAGAGGAGGAGAGGAGGAGAGGAGGAGGAACCTTGTGTGCGATCGTTTCTGTTCCTGCTTCTCGTGGAGCAGGTGTCCTGATGACACTCGTCATAGATACACGTTTTAATTCTGTTACAAGACAAATAATTATCTAAATGTAAATCTAGATCCTGGTGCTGCTGAAAAACCTAACGCTGAAAGATTTTTTTTATTTATTTATTTTATCAGTTTTTTGTTACTAAGCAGGAAGCTAATGAGAAGAAGTCTGAGCTGAAAAGTCGTCCAGATCAACAACTCTCACCAGCTCCATGTTAAAGCCACTAAAATATAACATTTCCTGATTTTCTCTTCAATAAAAGACGACATATGAAACAGAAGAACTGTTGAGTTTCATAAACCACCTGAGATCGTCCAGAGTCGCTCGGCTGCAGAGGACATTTCAATACCAGGTTATTCCAGTGGATTACCACACATTCATTCCACCTGGAGTGGGGGGGGGGTTCCTCTGCTCAGGCACCATGTGACAGGAGAGAGAGAGACGGTGGAGGAGGAAGAGGAGGAGGAGGAGGAGGAAGAGGAGGAGGAGGAGGAGGAGGAAACCAGATTTAATTACGTGAGAGTGAAGCGAGGCGAGAGGAGGCGACGAGGGAGGAAACAGACGAGAGGAGGGAGGGAGCACGAAGAGAGGGAAGAGCCAACGAGCCCAGGAACAGGAAGCTGAGATCCGGAGGGGGGGGGATCAGGTGTTCAGGACAACACGAGGGTCACATGACCAGCGACCACTCGCTCAGCGGCGTTCAGAACTTTACAGCTCGGAGAAAACATCCAGATCCAAATGTAAGTCAGGAAACCCCCCCCCGATAGACATTAACTACAACTCCCAAGGTGCATTTCACCTAGAAGCCTCCAATCACAGCGTTGTGAATGTTGGACGTTAAAGATAAAACCTGAGAAACAATTTCACGTTTTTAATTCAGTGTCTGTCTCTCGTCTGACTTCTCCATGGCAACAGCTGCAAAGGCTCATGGGAAATGTAGGATTATTGGCCATCAGGCAAACTAACAACCTGATGTGAGTTCAAACGATTAGAGCTGCTCGTCTCATGAGGTCATCGGTTGGACGAATAAGATGTTGACCCTTGACCATTCGGATGTAAAACGTCAATCAAGTGAAATGTCATAATTAACGTAAATCTTAATCAAGGCCAAACTGAGACACTGACCTTTGACCTTTATTCCATCAGGTCATCCTCTGAATGTTTGATCCAATTTAACTATTTAATTCAATTTCTTCAGGGCGTTCAGACGTCGTGTTCATGAGGTTAAAAACGTCTCAGTGACCTTGACCTTTGACCCCCAACATCTCAGTTCATCCTCGAGTCTGAACGAACGTTTTCTTCCATATTTAAAGAAAAGCTCTCGACCTGATTCACAAGAACAGGAAGCTCAACCTGAAAAACAAAATGTCTCCAGGTTCCACGCTGAGGACAAACTAAACGCTGTGACATTTACACAGAGGGGGGGGGGGGTGGGGGGGGGATGATGATAAAAGACACGAGAGGAAACTATAACGAGCTGAAGAGATATTTTTAGACGAAAGCTCGTGGGTTCAGTCAAATCTAAAGTTTCTAAATAAAACTTTACACATCGTTTCAGCTGCTTCGTGTGGATCTGCTGGTTCGATGCTTCTCATCTGACATGGAGTCCGCGGGTCTGAGCCCTGTACCAGGCCCGAGCGGCTCATGAGCTCCACAGCAAATCACAGACTTTAAAACACTCTGATTGTTCTCACGTGATCCAGAAGAAGAATCTATTTATAATGGACGACTGCGTCTGGATCGGGTTCTTCTGTGAAAAACATTTCACAGCTTCTCTTCACCAACGCTCGGATCCAGCAGCTGCACACACACACACACACACACACACACACACACAGACACACACACACACACACACACACACACGTACTTCACTGATATTAACACAACTCCAACTCTAATGTAAACTAGAGGCCGGCTCCAGCTGTGGTTTCCACCCGTGTCCTCATAAGACAATAAAAAACCACTCCGGTGACACGTGGAACAAATAACGCCTGCAGACGGGAGGAGGAGGAGGAGGAGGAGGAGGAAGACGAAGAGGAGGAGGAGGAGGAGGAGGAGGAGGAGGAGGAAGGATCCACAGCTGGGACTGTTCCTCCACTTCCTCACATTTGATTCAAGAGTTTTCTAACATGACGCTGCAGCCACTTAGCGTCTGACAGCTGGGAGAGCTCCTCAGTGGAGGTCGGACCAGGTCAGGACCCCCCCAACACACACACACACACACACACACACACACACACACACACACACACACACACACACACACACACACAGCTCCCAAAGCTGCACAATCTAGTGTCTATGATATATAATTCACCATCGAGGAAGAATCTCTCTATATTGAGGGAACTGATATTTAGAGATTTCTGTGGTTTGAGTGAAACGGGAGAAGAAGAAGAAGAAGAAGAAGAAGAAGAAGAAGAAGAAGAAGAAGAAGAAGAAGAAGAAGAAGAAGAAGAAGAAGAAGAAGAAGAAGAAGAAGAAGAAGAAGAAGAAGAAGAAGAAGAATCCGGATCTTTCCCACGAAGACGTTTGAACAGCAGCAGACTTTCCTGTAAACCCTCAGACTTCAGGCACAGAGGCAACACAGCTCCAGTTACTGTAAACTGGTCCAGGTCCATTTGGCCCCGACAGAAACAGAAACAGATAATATTTCTCACTTTACTGGAAAATGAATGATCTGCAGCTTCTGGCCACAGCTGAGTCTGAGGAGGACTCAGCCAGGACAGAAGATCCCGGTCTGATCTTCACAGTCGTGAGGTGAAAGGTTTCAGAAGGTTTTCAGAGAGACAGAGATCTGGTCCCTGGACTCCTCACCGGCCTGGTGGAGGTCCTGGTGGAGGTCCTGGTGGAGGTCCAGGTGGAGGTCCAGGTGGAGGTCCAGGTGGAGGTCCAGGTGGAGGTCCAGGTGGAGGTTCAGTCCTACAGTAAAACTCAGTGAAGCTAAACCCACGGTGGAAACCTCACAATGATCCTTTGTTCGAGTCCGACTCTGAATGGCTGCGACACCGGAGACAGATGAGAAAAGCTGATGCTTCTCAGGCCGGTTCTGGAGTTATGATAATCATATCGTTCCAGGTGGAGTCGAGAAGATCGTGTGTGACGGAGCCCGGAGGTGAACGATCCTCACAAGGTTGTGTTGGTCACGTTTAATGTGGAAATATGAGCGTTCAGATCGGAGTGGACTTTTGTCTCAAGCTGGGTCAAAGGAGTGTTTCCTCCTGTAATAGAATCAAGCCAAACTATCCAAGCCGCCATCTTGTGTTGATGACGTCATTCATACCCCCCCGACCAATCAGGTGTCAGCTGTCAATCATTATGTCTCAACTTATCAGAAAAACCTGAACAAACATCCGTGTGACTTCTGGTCCGTGTCCCGTCTGGTAACACGGAGGAGGCCGGTGTTTAACGGGCTGTGATCTTTATATCATATTTATATTATACAATTTGTGTTCACAGACAACATCCACATTTCAAAATGTGAACATGTAAAGTAATAAATAAATAAATAAAGTAAACTCAACTAATATTTTTGTTGAGCTCAAACTGGAACTAAAGAAAAACTATGAATTCATTCCAGTGTTTATATATTTGACATTTGATTTCTTAAAGCCTTTGAATTTTTGAGGATGTGGTCGGATTATCACACACACACACACACACAGACACACAGACACACACCCACACCCACACCCACACCCCAACACACACACACGCACCAACACACACACACACACCTACACACACACACACACACACACACTATCTGGCCTCTCGTCAACAGTCATTCGGAGTTTACACCTCCCTCCTCTGACCTCATTAGCTTCTAGTTTCAGTTTCTATCCTCCCCCAAATCCTGATCCTCTAAATCCCCTGCCCCCCCTCCCCCCCCCTTCCCCCCCACTGTCTGCTCTCCTGCTCTTACTTCTGCGTCGGGTTCACTTGTGCGTGTGGAAGCTGAAATAAAGTCTCTGGATGTAGAAGCTGTTCCACAAAGAAATAAAGTCTCTGGATGTAGAAGCTGTTCCACAAAGAAATAAAGTCTCAGGAAATCACGGATCTGAAAATGAGCTGATTCCTGTTTGAGCTTCGGGCTTCAGGCGGATTCATTATCACAGATATTAACTCAGAGTCGAGCAGAATCGTTTGTTTGTGACCTTGAAACAAATTGAGTTTCATTCACTGGGATATGAAACTAGATTTTTTTGGGGGGGGGGGTCACATCCCTAAAACACAAATTTCTTTTATATCTTAATTGGTTTGACCCAACCTGTTCCATGGAAACACACATGTACATGTACATGTACATTGCAATATATATATTTTCCTTTATGCTATCTTGTAGTATTATTTATATTATGGTCACTTACTTTTATTTATTTTTTCTGTATCATGGTCACTACTGTTGCAATATTACTTATAATACTTTTGTTTTCATTACAATAACACTTACATCATTCCACTTTCTCCCCAGTACCTGCTCTTGCACAGTGTCTGTTTTGCAGGTTGTTTTTGTTTCTGTATATTTTTACTCTCATTATGTGTAGTTTAGTAGTGTATATATTTTGATCTTTCTTTTTTATTGTTGCTTCGGCACTGTTATTTAAATTCTGTTTTTCTCTTTTCTGCTGTAACAAGTGAATTTCCCCGTTGTGTGGATAAATAAAGAAATCTAATCTAATCTAATCTAATGTATTTGTTATTATTACGACCTCAACCAAGGGGCCTTGGTGGGGGGGGGTGGAGAACAGTATCTGCATGTGCACACAAATACCACATAGACCAGAATGTAACAAGCAGTAAACCAACACTGTTCAGTTATATATTTCTGATCTGATTCCCAGCTCTCGCCTCACATCACTGGGACCATTTGAAAACTCTTCAGTCTTTGTGGGTTTCAAGAATTTACACAACCTTTGTGTGTCAGTGTGGAACTTTGTGACCACAGCGGCTGACCACACTCCCTCTCCCTCTCTCTCTCTCTCCCTGTCTGTCTATGTCTCTCGCCCTCTCCCAGTCCCCAGCAGTGTTGTTGTGACTCTGTCCTCCTGTTTAGAGACCCAGTGAGACCATCTGTGTGTAACTGCTGCAGCGTCTACACACAGTGTCGAGGAGCTCGGAAAGGGCAGAAGTGTAGATTTGAGAAATCTGAAGTGAGGAGGAGGAGGAGGAGGACAGGACATGGGGAGTGATGAAGAGGAGGTGGAGGAAGGTGGAGGCAAAATGCAAACAGCTGTGTAGAGATTGAAATACCCTCACAAAGAGATATATGTATATACATGATCAATAACCTTTTCCTTTGTTTTCAAACGGAAGCAAATAATTGTCACTATGTCCAGAATCCACCTTGCATGGCAGCCGTGGCTCTTCAGAGCGACAGGTCAGAGGTCAACGACCCCTCATGCAGCTGCAGTTAAAGTCCATGAAGCCCAAACGGCTTTAAACAACCATCAGAGGAAAATGAGACGGATTCAAATCGACTTCCGATGTGAATCCAGAGCGACTTCGGCTCTGATGGGTTCTTACTGGTGTTCAATTCTGCTGAGTCACACAACGGCCACCAGGGTTTAAACAAGGGGGGGGGGGGGGGTAAACGAGGAATCATTTCTCAGGAATGAGACTGAAATCAGCTTCGGTCTCGTTCCTTTAAGTCGTTTTGTACATGAAGGATCAGTTGCCACGGTAACGAGCACGGCTGTCAACATCTGTAGAGATGAGACGGAGAGAATAAAGAGAGGAGGTGAGGAAACGGAAGAAAGATCAACAGCCGAGGAAATCGATCGCACTCATCAACACTTCAGTCTTTTCCAGTTTCAGTCTTTTATTCAGCGGCAGCTTCGAGTGTGTGGAGACGCTCGACTGCCGATAGAACACACACACACACACACACACACACACACACACACACACACACGTTTTGTCTTCTCATCAGAAATAATCTCCGTCCACATGAACACATCTGAAAACACGTTATTTGTTCGTTCGGTCATTTTTCACGTCTGTGGTTTATCTCGCTCAGAGAATCACGACTTCACGGAATCTGTGATTTGTTTCTATAACTGAACGTCTCATTTACAAGCTGACACGTTCAAATCTCACACAGCGAAGCCGACTCGCTGCTGAAGTCCACAGGGACGAGCTCGGTGAGCGAGAGCCGAGCTAAAAATACCAGCCGCTGCCTGACTCCTCTTCTTCTTCTCCTCCTCTTCCTCCTGCCGTGAACGAGCGAGGCCAGAGAGCAAGTGATTCACTCAGAACAGGAGGAAATGTGAAAAGCTGCGATGTTACGCCTGCAGATTCCCTCTTGACCCGCAGACCTCAGCGGACGACCTTTGACCTCGGCAGCAGAATGACGGGCTGACACTCGGCCTGACACTTTCACTTCGCTGACTCAGCGCTTCCATAAAGCCGCCTGAGCCCTGATTTTGGGGCTCAACGGTTTCCCTGAGCGGCAGAAACCTCCATCGAGTCATGTGATGCAAACCACTTCCTCCCTCAGGCCCAGAGTGTGACAACTTCCTGTTTCATCGGGATGAAAACCCTGATGGTCGACGTTAGCTACGGGAACGAACACGGATGGAAGCTTCTGTTCGTGATCTTCGTTCAAGTGGGAAACTTCACGTGAACAATAACAAGTCGTAAAGTCTGCAAACATTCTGTACACAACTTCAACCAATTAACCAATTAATTGATCTTTAACCGTATCAACGATTTGCTCATTTAGTCAAACTGCACTAATCCACCTACAGACGTTCTTCTGAAGAATGGTTATTAGTGTCAAATCATTTATATTCCTGATGGAACTTATATTCAGGTAAGTATTGATATTGTGGTTTTGCTCAGCTCTACGTACGAGGTCAGAAACCTGAAGGTGGCGCTGTGGTGAAAAGTCAGAAGGTCTCAGAAATCTATTAGAATCTAGATGACGGCTTTTGAGATATTTCATATAGAAGCATGAACATGAACATGAACCTGATTCAGGAGACGAGTTGGATCACAACAGAAAGTGGAGGTTTGCATGTTGTTGTTCGAGCAGAGAATCTAAATAAATAATGACCGAGGTCAGAGAGAGAGAGAGAGAGAGAGAGAGGAGCAGCAGACAGCCGACGTCTCAGACCTGTAAACACGTCCTGGTGCTTTCACCACAGACAAGTGAGACGCTCTCGGCTAAAAGACCCAGAAGACATTCAACCTGAAACATGAACAATCTCTGGAGGAAATCTCATTTCCCCAAACCAGCAGCTGCCTCATGTGCACAATGAAAACTGAAACCTCCAGGATCTGTCGCCGTCGGGGGGGTGAGCCGGGGAGACGGCCCGAGGCGAGTCCTTCTGACACGAGGCCTTGAATTCATCATCTGCAATGGCTTTCATCTGAGGTCAGAACCCCCCCCCCCAGCCCTGAGGCTCTAATGAGGCTGCAGGTTCCTCTTGTTCTGCGTCTTCACGTAGCAACAGCAGGTTTAATAAATATAAACAAAGATGGAGGCAGCAGCTGTCGCACCCCCACACGCCCCCGACCACTCAGTATAAACCGTGTCCACTAGGTGGCGCTGTGAAGGATTTGTGCCGCAGATTTGAACTCACAACACAACAACCACTCATATCTCAGCATGCAAATTAGTTTTGGAGAAGACTCTGATGAAACCTTCAGACATATCGATATTTTACTTTTTATGAAAGTATTCGTACGTTCAAGCAAACGTATAATGACTGGAAGCGAGGTCGTTTTCCTCACAGTCCAGTAGATGGCGCTCTCTAACTATTACTTCAGTCGACAATGCCGATAGTGTCACGTTGTCTTGCTTCAATATTTAGGGAACCGAACGTTAAATTGCGACAGCAAAGCATCGGAGGAGCGTGTGGACGGATTTCAGGTTCTACTGATCCCAGTTTTACAAATATAAACATTTGCTCCAATATTTTCCACAAATCACACATTTATTGATGAAATTATATTTTGGGTTCGGCTAAATCAAATCAACAAAATGCGATAAAGGGGAATGATAAATAATTTAATGCTACTTGTGGCCGCGTTGGTTAAAAGAATTCAAACCAAACTGTAGAATTACAATTCTACAATTATCTTAACCAGTGAATTTCTGAAAAGACAAAGTCTGCGGAGGCGAGAAATGTCAGATAAAGAAGAACGGCTCCGTTTCACACAGCGATGAAAGACAGAAGCTGTTTCACATGAGGCTTCACTGACTCTGATCTGAAATCCTGAGAATCACAACCAGCTTCTTACTACTGGTTTACCACCGTCTGTGGAATGAAGTGAGAAACCCTGCAGAGGACGATGAGACAGAGAGAGAGAGAGAGAGAGAGAGAGGATAGAGAGAGAGAGAGAGAGAGAGAGAGAGAGAGAGAGAGAGAGAGGTCTGAGGTCAGGGGTCAAACGTGGACACATCTGACTGGTCTGTTTGTATCTGGACCCTCAGAGCAAGGACACTGAAGGAGAATCGGTCGTTAGAGACATGAAGCTGACCCTGTGTGTGTGTGTGTGAGTGTGTGTGTAAGTGTGTGTGTGACTGTGTGTGTGTGTGTGTGTGTGCGTGTGTGTGTGTTCAGTCCATTAATAATAAGGTTCGTCTCTCACTGGCACCAACAAGTCTACAACAGACAGAATAACGCTGCAGCCGGACGGAGGCTTCAGAAAACAATCAGCTGTGAATCCCACGATTTAACAAGACGTCATGAAATAATGTCTCCATTCATTCATCTGTTTATGTTGTTTTATAAATTCAGCGACGATCGGGATGAGCACGTACGTTGGACTTATACCGAGCGATAGAATCAAATGAAGGTTCCAACCTGTAGGTGGCGCTATGGCCATGTTAACATGTTGTCATGTAGACGCTTCAGGTCGGGACCTTATAATCCAACTTTATGAAATAACTCAAATTCTAGTCAGATGGTTTCGTCTGATTAAGTTTCTCGAACTAAAACGACTTTGTTCCGGGTCAAAGGTCCTGGTGGTGGTTCAAGGAATAACACTTCTCTACTGATTGACAGGAAAAGACCATAAAATAATGTTTTGATCTCATTAAACGTGATTTATCCAGGTATTTTAAAAAGGAACAGCGTGATCCCAGAATGCCTGAGTGCACGTTTCCAGCAGGTTTGTATTCCAGCTGTGTTTGGTTTCAGTCTCCTCAGATTGGCTCTGCTTGTTCCGACCTTGAGTCTCGACCTGGGGGGGGGGCAGGGGGGGTGGGGGGGGGCACAGATTCCCCAGAGGTAAACAGACAGACTGAACTAAAGAGCGACTGCAGGTAGAGAAACGTGAGCGGCTGAGAGCAGATGAACAAACTGTCCTGGAGGTCACTTTGTGTGAGGCTGCAGGAACGAAACGTGACTCAGAGATCCTCCACCCCCCCACCCCCCCCCCCACCACCACCAGCTTCTTCTTCCTTTTGTTCGCCTGCCAGAGGTGACGCGTCAGGTAATGGCTTCCTCAAGCAGCTGGAGGGGTCAGGGGTCACATGACTGTAGCCCCCGAGCGCTCAGCATTCCTGGACGTCTGCGGATTGTTTGATATCGGATCTCAGCTCCTCGGCCTCCTGACATGTTGAGGCTCTGGAGTTCTCCTCCTTTTCACTTCAGGGACCAGATGAAATAACAAACTCCTCACGTCTCCAGAAGCTGAACTCTGGATCCAGTGAATGTAAACGAGTCGTTTCACTTATAACAAAATGCTTCCATCAGGTTCTTCTTCCTTCAGAGCCGGTTCCTTTCCGACCGAATCTCAACACAAGAGTCTTTTCTGTTCCTGAGATCTGAGCTGAAGTTGTTCTGCAACACGAACATCCAACATGAAGTCAACATGAACTTTAACTCTGGTGGAAACTCGATCTCTGCACGGATCAAACAGCACCAGAGGCTACAGTTAGCTCCTAGTTAGCTCCTTGTTAGCTCCTAGTTAGCTCCTAGTTAGCTCGAATTCAACAACATGCCTCAACGCTAAACGGTCCAAAGTACAATTATAGATTGTCGTAGGGATGTCACGAGAACCGATACTTACGATACCTTTCGATACTAAGATAACAGATTTTACTGGTATTGGCACCGACTATTGAATTGTTGGTATCGTCACACCCCTAGATTGTAGACACGACAAACTCACTGAAGCACCTGAGGACACCTGGACACATTTGAAGGTTCCATGTTTGATAACCTGTGTGACGTCAGCCGGTGTAGGAACTTGAATTCAAACGACGAACCTCAAACGAGTTAAAACAACGATATTCACTAAACAACAACCTTCATTTCCAACTCATTTGGCTCATTTTCCTCGTCTTCCTCTTTCTGAGCGATTCAGAGTCTGGGTTCAGCTGAAGGGAAACGTCCCAGCGTCCTCGTCCCAGCGTCCTCGTCCCAGCGTCCTGGTCCTGGTCGTCCTCTCAGAGACGAGTTTGGACTCTGGCATGAAACACAAGCAGCTGACTCATCCTCATCCGGATCCTTCCTGCTCGTTACCACATCACCCCCGGCCGCCGGCTCCAAACCACTTACAGCTGATGGCGAGTCGAGGGCCGGGATGGAGGAGGCGGCCGAGGGGGGGGGGGGGGGCACAGGACCAGTCGACCTGCCGAGCTCTGATTGGTTCCGACCGGCTCATCGCACGACCTGTGTGATTCACTGAGTTAATCAGATTAAATGTTTCCTATCAGTCAAACCTCGTGGAAGAGTCGTCTGTCACAGCTTCAGGAGGTGGGAGTAGGTCAGCGGGTGGGGGGGGGGTAGGGAGTGGGGGGGGGGTGGTGGTTCATGTTGTTTGGGGTCAGCCGTGTTTCAAAGTATCGGCCTTTGTTCAAACCTCATGGAGTGTGAAGAACGGGGGCGGAGCCGCAGCCTCAGAGAACCAGCTAGAGAGGGAACGGGAACCTGCCGCTCGTAGGGTTGTGTTGTGTTGTGTTGTGTTGGGTTGGGTTGGGTTGTGTTGTGTTCACACTCAGAGACTCCAGATCCACAGCTTCCCCAGCAGGCCACTGACTCAAAGGAGAGGAGTGTTCATGCTGATTTAAATATCTTCACCACAGATGAAACCGGTTCAAACCACCGACAGGATCTGGATCTGAAGCAGAATCTACCTGAACCTGCAAGTGGAACCAGTTTGTCCCAGTTTGACTCAGACCAGTGAATCACACAGGTTCACGTCTCATAGTGAAGATGGTGAGCGACTACAAACAGGATCTGAAACCTGAGCTAAAAACACAACTTCTCATCTGAACCCAGCGTTCCCACCGGTCCCTCGGCTGCTGGGAACAGACGTCCTGACCTGGTGTTAGAAACCAGGTTCCTCTGAGGTGTTTGTTCTCCAGGTTCCTCTCCACTGAGGTGTTTGTTCTGCTCCAGGTTCATCTCCACCGAGGTGTTTGTTCTCCAGGTTCCTCTCCACTGAGGTGTTTGTTCTCCAGGTTCCTCTCCACCAAGGTGTTTGTTCTGCTCCAGGTTCATCTCCACTGAGGTGTTTGTTCTCCAGGTTCCTCTCCACTGAGGTGTTTGTTCTCCAGGTTCCTCTCCACTGAGGTGTTTGTTCTGCTCCAGGTTCATCTCCACTGAGGTGTTTGTTCTCCAGGTTCCTCTCCACTGAGGTGTTTGTTCTGCTCCAGGTTCATCTCCACTGAGGTGTTTGTTCTCCAGGTTCCTCTCCACTGAGGTGTTTGTTCTGCTCCAGGTTCCTCTCCACTGAGGTGTTTGTTCTGCTCCAGGTTCATCTCCACTGAGGTGTTTGTTCTGCTCCAGGTTCATCTCCACTGAGGTGTTTGTTCTGCTCCAGGTTCCTCTCCACTGAGGTGTTTGTTCTGCTCCAGGTTCATCTCCATTGAGGTGTTTGTTCTGCTCCAGGTTCCTCTCCACTGAGGTGTTTGTTCTCCACAACCGCTTACACTTTAACTTTAAACCTTCAGATCCACTCACACTCAAATAAAACCTCCTGAAGTGAAACTGATTCACAGAACAAAATACATTCCTTCTTCTTTTCGGTTTCAGAGACGAACAATGAAGAAGCTGTTATCGGTTATTGTTTCTGCAAAACTCCCACGACGCTTCAGATGCTGGTGTGAAAGCTCCAGTGACTGGAATCACAGGTGGTTTGACCCGGAGCTGCATCCATGTGCTTCTGTGCAGGAAGTGATTTACTAAACACATTATTATAAATGATTATTGGTTTATGTTTAACACAAACGAGGAAACACTGGGGCCTCTGAAATCAAACCAGCTCATCCTTCAGTCAAACTTAACCTTTGAACCAAATATGAATTCCCTGGATGTGCTCCTGAGATTTCAAGACAAAACGATTGTTTAATAAGGTCACAGCGACCATGACCTCTGACCTCGAGCACCAATATCCAATCAATTCAGCCGTGAATCCCAATGAATGTTTGTGACAAATATGAAAACTTTTCCTCGAGGATTTCGTGTTCACAAGGAGACGGTGGACGACCTGTGGTTCTACCAGTCGACCAATCAGAGCACTTCACTCCACACTTCATTCCTCCCGGACTTATCTTAGCTCAACGTGAATTCTGACTATGAAAAATCGATATCAATTCATCCGTGAATCCAAAAATGTGACCGATTTGAAGAAACTCCTTCAGGGTTTCTCTGAGATATTGTGTTCCCTCTTGTTTTGTGACATCACAGTGACCTTGACCTTTAACCTTCCAACACCAGGTTGTAATGAGTTGATCTTTGAGCCGATCGGATCCTTCACGTCACATCTGAAGCGATTCCTCGCGGGCGCCGTCGAGATATCGTGTTCACAACGTGACGAGCGGACGAGCTGAATCCCAACGGAGACACGAACATGAATAAATAATTCTCGAACTTTTACTGGAGCTCGTTAAAAAAACAAACTAATTCTCCATGAACTTATTTGACCTTTTTAACGAATAATCTGTTCACTTCCGCCCTCCTGCACCACGTGAGGAAACCCCCAGGAAGAGACGCCCCCTGCCCCTCCCCCACCCCACCCCCCCCCGGCCTCGCCCCTCTCTGGTTTGGGAGGATGCTCCTCATGCGCGTGCACATCCTCACTCACACTCACATGAACGCGCACCCGCATCGCTTTGTATAAAAAGGCTGACAATTGCTTCCAGCTGCAGAGGAAACAGAGATCTCTGCTGTGCACGACCACTGGCTCCGCGTGCACGACCACTGGCTCCAGCGTGCACGCGCACACACACACACACACACACACACACTGACTCTGCAGCTGATTCCTGCCTCACACACTCAGTGAGACAGATTCATGCAGAAGCTTCAGCACGAAGTGAAACTGGGAGTGATGAAGAAGAGGAGGAGGATGAAGGTGCACCCGTCCTGCGCATCCTCAGCCTGAAGGAACCCGCACGGCCCCGCACCGCACCGCACCGCACCGCAGCGGGGGGGGTCGGGGGGGGGCACTCACCAGTCGGTGGCCGAGCTCTCGTCGATGACGTCCTGGTAGGCGGTGAGCAGGGCCAGTCGGTTCTTCCCGAGATTCACAGCCATGTTGGAGTCAGAGCAAACATCCAGAGCTCTGCTGATGGAGAGAGAGAGGGAGAGAGGAGGAGGAGTGAGGGAGAGAGAGGGGGAGAGAGAGAGGAGGAGGAGGAGGAGGAGGAGACAAAGACTTCATCCACAGTCTCACGGGTCCTAGCGCCGAAATATCCAGGTCCTGGTCCAAACACCAAGAAACACACTGGAACACTTTGAATCTCACTCAGTTCAGTCGTTTATTTAATCAGTAAATTCCAGAATAAACGTGTTCATGATGAAATACTCGAGTTTCCTTTGAATCAAAGCTTTAAAAAGTAACTTTAATATAGCACATTAAATCACATGTTATCTGACTCATATTCCCAGTTTGTCTCTCAGATGTTCACAAGGATCAACTTCATCTGTTCTCAGCTCAACCAGAGTCAAATAGAAACTTAGTGATCAGTGAATTAAGTGAATAAAGCTCAGTTCCCTACACATCAACACAACAACACATCAACACAACAACACAACCACAGGATTCACTCCATGAGAAGAACCAGTTTGTAACTTCATGTTTAAAGTGTTTATACATGAAGTCTGATGGAGAAGAAGGAGCAGATGAACTGAGGAGTTCCTGATGGTAGAAGATCTGAGGAGACATGTTGATCATAGCCACGTTTACCTCTTTCTACTTCTTATTCCAGTGACATCATATTTCACCTTCTGTCTGTTGTTTAGTGTTTTTATTCTATAATTCATTCCTTCAGAACTGAGCTTTTATTTGTTATCTTCTACTTTTTTGTTTTTTATTTGTTCAGCTTTGTAACCATGTTTTGAGAAGTTCTATATCAATAAAGATTATTATAATATTCATTATCATTGTTGTTATTTTAAGAGTCTATATTTTCCACATATGTTCTAATTGTTATAACTTTAAAACTCAGACTCAGAATAATCAATAATCAGATTCTGATGTCGACATGTTTGCGTCTCAACGTCCAACTGCTGACGTCACATGAGCGTCAACAACAAGGAGAGTTTGACCTGGGACGTCCTGACGCTGAGCTTCATCATCTTCATCTTCATCTGCTGATGATTCATGGTTTAAAACCACGTAGTTCACCTGACTCAGCAGTTTCTTCTTCTACACAATGTTTCATTAGTGACGCAGCAAAAAAACATTTGTTCCGATCAGATCTCATCACGTCTTCAGTTGTGATAAAAAAAACTGATTTCATCACTTTTTCCTTCTTGTTACATTTGTCGAGTTTCCATCTTCATTAGCTGCTGTAAAATACTTTTATAGATAATTAACTGTCGGCTCTTCTGTTGGAGATTATCACGTAATGATCTACAATACTGATTTACAATAAAGTCAAATTCACTATGACAAAGTCGATTAACAGATTTAATACGTGTTCATGTTTAAAAGTTTCTTATTTTCTCTAAAGTCACTGAAGTTAAACACAATTTGTCTGTTTGGATTTAAAATCGTGTTTATTTTCTACATTTTGACACTGAAGTGGTTTTTAAATTATTATTTGTATGAACTCATTGTTGTTTGTGTTTGATTTACCTTTTCTGCTGCATCACTTCCTGGTTTGAAACATGCAGCTCTCTTTCTTGTTTACATTTCTTTAGTGGACTGTGGAACCGATTGTTACGTGCACGCTGCCACCTAGTGTATCAGAGAGTGTAAAACAGGATCTGGTTCATAATCAATGTCCTGAAACTTACAGTAAGAAATTTATTCTATTAAACAAATTCTGTGCTTCCTTCACCCAACCTCCATTTGGACCTGGTACACCCAAACATGTGTTTGAGGGCGGAGCCGGTTTAAATACATAGGAACAGGAAGTAGACCAGTCCAAGTTGTGCTCCATCCCGGGGGGGGGGTTCCTCCTGTTGAATATGTTGTTTCCCTCCCTTAGGTTTTGTATCGTCCAGTAAAGAGCCGAAATATTATGAAACTAACAAAAATAAAACATGTTTTCTTCATCGTATTTTGAAGTTTTACGTACGATTTTCTCTTCTTTACGTTGTCGTGTTGTTTCCTCTTTTCCTTCTTCAGCTTCTTATGTCAACAAACTTTTCTTTTCTTCAACCACAGCGTAAATAAATGTTTTATTTATATTTTCTTGACCAGTTTTCTGAGTTTTGGTTGAAATTTGAACCAGATTGAAAGAAGCTTTCGAGTCTTTTGAATAATTCTGCTCTGGTTCCATCGAACCACGCTGGAAACTCTGGGTTTGTATTTGAACCAAAGTCGTGATCTGGAGACGTGTAATTATCTTTAATTATAGAGACGCCTGTTTCCATCTTGTGACAGAATCTGTTCAATCTTCTTTCTTCCTGTGAAACTTGAAGCAGAAACACACTCAGGTTCTTTGTGTTTGTTCGTGGAGATGAAGACGTGAGACTGGATCTCAGCTTCATGTTGAGCAGCAGATGAACGTCTGTCTCTTTACTGACGATGATTAATATCAAGGTCATTCTCTCCAGATGTTACAGACATTTCCTTCACTTGTAAAGAAGAGCTTGAATTCCCCACTGACCCAAAACTCTGAAGAATCTGTTTAACCTAGTTTGTAACATGCAGATTCCCTCGAGTCAAACTTCAGCCTGATGGCACCACCTCCTCAAACCCGGAGACCAGGAGACCTGGAGACCTGTAGACCTGGAGACCCGGAGACCCGTAGACCCGGAGACCCGTAGACCCGGAGACCCGTAGACCCGGAGACCCGGAGACCAGGAGATCCGGAGACCCGCAGATCCGGAGACCCGGAGACCTGGAGAACCGGAGACCCGGAGATCCGGAGACCCGGAGACCCGGAGACCAGGAGATCCGGAGACCCGGAGACCCGGAGACCTGGAGAACCGGAGACCCGGAGACCCGGAGACCTGGAGGCCCAGAGACCTGGAGAACCGGAGACCCGGAGACCCGGAGACCTGGAGGCCCAGAGACCCAGAGACCCAGAGACCTGGAGACCAGGACACCCCAGGGCCCAGAGACCTTCTTTAGGGTCTCATAAAACACAGCTCGTTTCCAGAGAAAAGCTGAGACCTGATCTATGTTTCCAGATGTTTGCTGCATCACGACACTTTAGTCTCAAGTTTATTTTATTAAACACGTTTTTAAAGTCATGTCGTCGATCCTCCGAGTTTTCCTCAACAACAACGATGAGAAAGACGTCCTCAGCTGCTGTAGTTACCACACGTGTATGAAAACAGAGTGGAGCAGTTGACCAATCAGAGCAGGCTTTATCAGGAGGGCGGGGGTCTTAAAGAGACAGGAGCTAAAAGCAAGAGTTTGAGACAGAGGCTGAACAGAGGATCTGCAGCGATGGTCTGAGGAAAGTGATTCTGAACATTAGAGCATGAAAACATTTTAAACTCATAACTCTGATTAAAACAAGCTGATTAAAACCTGATCATATCAGAGTTAACGTCCTGAACGCGGCTGTGACTCCGTCCTCCAGCTTTTCTCTTTCAAGCTCTTTCATTGTAAAGTTTTTGTCAACAGAAAAGGAGAAGTTGACATTTGGGACTCCGCCTCTCCGGCCTGCTGGAGGTGGCCAGTTGCCGTGGTGACTCGGCCGAGCTGAACCCCAGGCGGGGGGGCCCCACAGTTTTTCTATTTTTCTCTCAGGCTCGTCTGGCAGCGAGCCCACATACCTCAGGAGAATGGGGGGGGGGCTGCTGGGAGCTTTAATTGGAACAAACAGACGAAGGTGAAACTCAAACTCACTTATTCAGATTTATTCATCCTCGTCTTCACTTCATCTGTTTGTTAAAGAACTGGAACTCCTCGATCTTTAAAACACGACGACAGCAGCTCTGCTGTGAAGAAACTCAAAACCTTCCAGAGAACGTTCAGTTCAGACTGTCTGTTTTCACGTCATAAATAATAATATTACAAGAAAAATTATATTTCACTCAGCAGAAAACCAACTGGACCAAAAGGATTATTGATTCATTATTATAATATTGGTTTTGGTCATTTTAAGTAACAGAATAAGTTTGTTTGCTGCACCTTTAGGAGACTGATGTTAATTATTAACATTAACAGTATTCATATCTATAGTCTTGTTTATTTAGTTTGTAGTTCACTCATAACTTACTCTTTTCTAACTTTGTGATGTTCCGTTTTGCAGCAAAGCAGATTTTTTTTGTTCTGTTTATATATTTTTATTTTTACCTAAAATGTGAAGCTAATTTGTTCTAATTTGCTCTTGTTTTGAAACTCTTACTATATTTAATCTCAATTACAGTATTAATGACAGTTCATTTTCCAGTTCAATTTTAAATCTTTCATTAATTTGTCTTTTTCTTGTCAATCTTTATTGCATCTGAATGAGACACTGAACAGATGACATTAAAAACACACCAGTTTTTCTCAAATCTCCTTTAATTTGTTTTCCTTGTGTCAGTGAGATGTTGTGATGTGGATGATTCAGGTTTGGTATGAACAGACACTAAAGTTGTTTATCACAATCGTTCAAACAACAGTTTAATCTAACACCATCGGGCTCAGCCTGCAGGTTAGTGTAAAGAGGAAGGAAGTCAGGGGGGGAAGTTTAGCAGTTTACATGTATCTTTAACTTACAGAATCTGTCTTTCTTCTCGGACTCTTCTGTGTTGGAGGTCGACGTGTCTGTGATGTCACTGAGTTTCATCTTGTGCACATTATTTATCTGAGGAGGTTTTTCTTGTTTCAAGTCACAGACGAGAGCAGCAGCTACTATGAGTGTAACTGCAGCAGCCAGTGGATTTGTTGTCCTTCTTCTCACTGTGACAGGTACTGTACGTCTACATTAATGTTTCTCTGTATTTTACACTCGGACTTCTGATTCACCTGAAGTGAGTTTGAGAAAGAAAGTAAAAATATGAATGAACCATTCATTCAGTGTCAGATCACCACCTGTAAAGTGATGCAGAAAGAAAACATATGAATGAATTATCATCAGTGTTATTTTGTATCTTTGTTAAGAAGTTTCAGGCAGATCAAGGTTTCTATCGACGAGGGTCTGAAATATTATTCTCATCATGACTGAGTTCCTCTCCTCTCGATGCAGGAATTGTCATCAGTGTGTGGAGTCATTAGTTGAAATGCTATGGAATGCTGCTCATGGAAATGTGTTTCTTTTCTACAGAAAGTAAAAAGTAAAATGAGTGTTCTCTGGTGTGGTTATGAATCTGATTCTCTGTGTTACAGTGGTACAGTGTGAGAATGGCTGGGATGTGAGTTACACTTCTACTGAGATCTGTACCTTCAGAGGATCAACAGTGGACATTACCTGTACCTACACATACCCATCCACAGTTAATAACCATGATACTACAGTTCAGGAAACTTTCTGGTTCATCAAAGAGAGTAATGGGATTCACGTTGATCTAAGGACTGATCCGGAGTATTCAGGTCGTGTGGAGAATCTCTGTGGAAACAACACGTGCACTCTGAGAATCTCTAACCTGAGAGAGAGCGACTCAGCTGTGTACAAGTTCAGGTTCACAACAAACCAACCTGGAGGGAGTGTAACTGGTTCAGCTGGAGTCACTCTGTCTGTCACAGGTAACGTTTACATCTGAACATTCATTCATTTATTTCCTACATCTTGTTTGGTTCACTTGAGTTTGTCTGTTCACTTTTATATGCATGTGTGTTTTGTTAGTTTGGACTAAAATGAATTCCTTATTCTCACACACAGATTTGCATGTGGAGGTGAGCACATCAGAGAGGTTTGGCTCTTATTACCGTTCAGTGCTCTGGTGTCTGAGCAGTTGTCGTCTTCCTGATCCTCTGAACTACGTCTGGTACAAGAATCAACAGAAGAAGAAGGAAGGAGCATCTTATACAGATAGTTTTGATTCTACAGACAGAGTTTCCTGTGCTGTTAAAGGACTCGAGGATTTCCGCTCTCCATCAATCTGTGAGTTTAATCTACAGTATTTCACCAACAGCACCATCTGCTGGAGTATTTGAGATAATGCATTGTACCATAACTTCATGTGTCTTTAATTACTTTTTTCTGCATGGGCACATTAAACTCTTGGGATACTTCTGTCAGTAATGAAAAACTAGTACAGTACTAGTACTAGTATTCTGCTTGTGTAATTAAAGATGGAAGACATGACTGCTCCCCAGAAGTGAAGCCAAAGCATTGTGATCGCCCCCTGGTGGCTAGCTGCAGTATGTTGAGAACATTGTTCATGTTCTCATAATTTTGGTTTTAATTAGTTATTTGATGATATGAAACTTAGATTAAACTTCATGATTGACGGCTGAGGCTGATTCAGGATTGGTCGAGCTCATGTATGGGCGGGACCTTGATGCTGTGGCTCCATCTCCGGATCACTACTGTGCAGACTGTGGTTCCAAATGTGAAAGATGGCAGCGTTGGTATCCAGGATATTTTGGCTTCATTTCTGGAGAGTGGGAGGAAGTGGAGACGTGTCGTCCATCTTTGGTCGACTCTGCATAAAAGACACAGATCATTTCCTCCATATTGGCCAGTTTGCTCCATTAAAAGAGCAACTTATACAAGGTCCCTCATGTTCCTCACCTCCAACAGTGTGTTTCTCCCACCAGAGAAAATACATGGAGTTAATTTTGTAAATGTACACGTTTATCTTATGATTCTCTGATGTGCTCTGTGTTCCAGGGGTATGGAGTCATGTCTGGAGTGTGAGTTACACTTCTACTGAGATCTGTTCCTTCAGAGGATCAACAGTGGACATTAACTCTACCTACACATACCCATCCAGGTGGTATCACCATGATACTACAGTTCAGGAAACTTTCTGGTTCATTAAAGAGAGTAATGGGATTCACGTTGATCTAAGGACTGATCCGGAGTATTCAGGTCGTGTGGAGAATCTCTGTGGAAACAACGAGTGCACTCTGAGAATCTCTAACCTGACAGAGAGCGACTCAGCTGTGTACAAGTTCAGGTTCACAACAAACCATGGACTGAGGTTTACTGGTTCACCTGGAGTCACTCTGAATGTCACAGGTAACATTTACATTAGAGTCAGTTTGAAATGTTAGTGTGTATGTTGAAATAAAATCACATGTTTGATCACAGACCCTCAGCTCCAGGTACAAGTGAGGAGATCAACAGCCAATCCGTCTTCTACCTGGACAGAGCTGACCTGTCACAGCAGGTGTCAGATCCCTGATCATCTTTCCTACGTTTGGTACAATAACAATAAACCTGTTGGACGGAAAAAATACTTTCACCTCCGACACTTTGATGCTGAAGACAGCTATCACTGTGCTATAGAAGGACAGGAGCGTTTCCCTTCTCCTACATTGGGTGAGTTTACGCCTCATGAAGCTACAATAATGTGGAAAAAATTTAAATTTAAAATTTTAACAAATAACACAGACAGTGTTTTGATTGTATTCTCATCCTGTGTTAATATAAACTCTCCTTCAGACGCTCCAAAGCCTCCCTCTGTGTCAGTGAGTCCCTCTGGTGAGATCATGGAGGGCAGCTCGGTGACTCTGACCTGCAGCAGTGATGCTAACCCAGCAGCTAAATACACCTGGTACAAGAGAAGTGGAGATAAACAAGTTCAACGTCTCAGTGAAGAGACACAATTGGTCCTCAGCTCCATCCGGTCGTCAGACTCTGGAGAGTATTACTGCACAGCTGAGAATGAGCTGGGAAGGAGTTCAGCAAACATCTCTATTACTGTGACATGTGAGTGAAACACAGGTTATTAAGTGAAGACATATTGAATCTGTCACATTCTTTTTACCTTTACATTTTAAATGTGCAGATATGGGTCGTTTGACTTCTGGCCCATAAATATTCACAGTCAGAAAACAAAACCCTGCTCCTGTGCACACGTCACACTTACACCTCCCAGCAGGGGGAGCAGTGGCTCATTAACATTATAAGAGACACGCCCACAAACAGGCGACACCCCCCCCTACTTTTCATTGCACCAGAACCTTAAACCATCAATACTCAGGGTTTCCAGATGTGTCACAGCTGTATATCAAGCCCATCATATTGCACATGGACAATACTGACTGACCAACAGCATCACCTGGTGAACTGAGTCCTCAGTCTAACCACACTGCTCATGTCTCCTGTCTGTTGTCCAGGGAAGTCAGTGATAATCATGAATATCATCAGGTGCACTCTGGTGGTCGTGCTGGTTCCAGTGCTGGTCTGGACTCTGTGGACGAGGTAAAACAAATCCATCAGCTCACCCTCTGCTCTTTTACTGTCTTCTTCACATGTCTTCAAACACTAGTTTCAGTGTTATGAAGTTCATTTTGTCAAATGTTGTGTTTTTTGTTGTTTTCGATCCAGGATGAAGAAAACTCTGAGCTTGAAATCAGAAGTGAATGAAGCTGTGGAGATGATAGAGGTGAGAGACAGTGAGGCCAAAAGAATGATTCCATATCACTGTTTACATCTCACTATGTTAGAGAAAGAGATAAAACAATTCTTGGATCAGCTACTTTGTCTGAATCTGCCCCAAAATGTAAAAGCTTCTTTCCATTGACCCTATATTAAAATGGACGTAGACTCTGGGTCTAGAAAGTGAAGTGAACGATCCATTTAGAGTCAAATAGACCATAATGCACTGCAGGCATTGGGTCATGGATACCATGTGATTGACAGCTAGTACTGGGTGTAGGTCACAGGTTTAGGTGGGCGGGCACTGTCCTTGGGCCCTGAGCCAGGCTCCACCCCCTCTCCTCCATATATGGTTACTTCTGGTTTCAAAAAACAAGATGGCGCTGGACACAAGTCAAAAATGGAGGCTTCAAAATGGCAGCTCACAAACCAATGGGTGATTTAACGTTGACACTTCTTTCTTGGTCCATGTCCCGTCCTTCAGCCAAGTTTTGTGGAAATCAGTTTATCAGTTTTTGTGTAATCCTGCTGATGAACAAACAAACCAATGGACAGGGGGCGCAACTACCTTCAAACTGTTTGGAATGAACTGTGATTATTTGCAGGTTTCATGAATAAAGTCCAGAGATGATTAATATTTTCTCCTCTCTCCTCCATCAGTTAGACAACTCTCCTGAGTATGACGACATCGATGCTGCAGCACAGACAGAAGACACCGAGGAGCAGGAAGACCTGGTGTGAAGCCTTTCATTTGTTGTTCACTCACAACTTCCTCTTTTCTAACTTTGTGATGTTCAGTTTTGCAACAAAAGCAGATTTTATTTAGAGATCATTAAAAGCTGTTTTTTTTATTCTGTTCATATATTTTTATTTTTACCTAAACTGTGAAGCTCATTTGTTCTAATTTGCTGTTGATATGAAACTTTTGCTATATTTTAATCTCACTTACAGTATTAATGATTTTCCAGTTCAACTTTAAATCTTAGGTTTGTCTTTTTCATGTCAATCTTTATTGCATCTGAATGAGAAGCTGAACAGATGAGATTAAAGTTTTTCTCAAATCTCCTTTAATTTGTTTTCCTTGTGTCATTGAGATGTTGTGTTGTGGATGATTCAGGTTTGGTCTGAACAGACACTAAAGTTGTTTATCACAATCGTTCAAACAACAGTTTAATCTTCCACCATCGGGCTCAGTCGGCAGGTAGGTGTAAAGAGGAAGGAAGGGGGAGGGGGTGTTTAACAGTTTAAATTTATCTTTATCATACAGAATCTGTCTTTCTTCTCAGACTCTTCTGTGTTGGAGGTCGACGTGTATGTGATGTCACTGAGTTTCATCTTGTGCACATTATTTATCTGAGGAGGTTTTTATAGTTTGAAGTCACAGACGAGAGCAGCAGCTACTATGAGTGTAACTGCAGCAGACAGACAGATATTGACAGCTAGTACTGGGTGCAGGTCGCAGGTTTAGGTGGGCGGGCACTGTCCATGGGCCCTGAGTCAGGCTCCTCCCCCACTCCTCCATATATGGTTACTTATGGTTTCAAAAAACAAGATGGCGCTGGACACAAGTCAAAAATGGAGGCTTCAAAATGGCAGCTCACAAACCAATGGGTGACGTCACGTTGACACTTCTTTCTTGGTCCATGTCCCGTCCTTCAGCCAAGTTTTGTGTGAATCAGTTCATCAGTTTTTGTGTAATCCTGCTGATGAACAAACAAACCAATGGACAGGGGGCGCAACTACCTTCAAACTGTTTGGAATGAACTGTGATTATTTGCAGGTTTCATGAATAAAGTCCAGAGATGATTAATATTTTCTCCTTTCTCCTCCATCAGTTAGACAACTCTCCTGAGTATGACGACATCGATGCTGCAGCAGAGACAGAAGACACCGAGGAGCAGGAAGACCTGGTGTGAAGCCTCAGGTCAGAGCCACTGGGACAAACACAACCAAGATGGACGACTTCAGAGAACATCCGTACAAGCGAGTTTCACAGAAACCATAGTGTGTAGTTATTAAATACAGGAAATCTGTCCAAACAACAAAATATCTGAGTGCAAGCGCAGAGTTTGAGCACAAGCAGAGTGAATCTAAGCAGCAGCAGGAGCTGTGTGAGTGCAAGCGCAGAGTTTAGAGTAAAAACACCACGAAATCTGAACCTGCAAGTCCAGCTCTCAAACTAACAGACCAGACTTGTGAATAAAGAGAAAACACCCGTACATTTCCTTTCTACTCGTGGGTTCCTGTTGTCTTCTCTCCTCAGGTGCACTGTGATTGGTTGAAAGTATTTAGGAGGGAACAGGAAGTCTCTCTCTCTCCATCCCCGGTTGCAGCAGCAGCAGTTTGTACAGCATGACCTTTAGAGCAAGAGTGTTGTTGTGTTGTGTCTTTTCTTTTTCTTTTCTGATGTCGTCCAGTTTCCGCAGCTTTATTTCTGTGAGCTTTAGTTCTGATGTTGGTTGAGGTTGAAGGAAGATTCTCAGATCCTACGACCCTTTGTGGGTTGGTGTGTTGGCTTTTCCTGCTTTTGTCCATTTTGCCGGCCTGTTGTTGAAGTTGTTGTCTTTTCAGCAATAAATATATTTTCTTTTTGCTGTTACTCTCTGAACTGTGCTGGACGTGTTGGTGATGAGCCTGTGAGGCTGTGGTAACACCATGTGACTCTTGTCTTATACATGATATTAATGTGGTTATTACATGGAAAATGAATTATTATGTATCTTGATTTTATGATTCTTTTTTAAATAAAGGTTTTTGGTCTTTTGTTTTCACTCCTTGTCTATTTGATTCTTTTTTTGTCAGCAGAATTACACCAGAAAACAAAAAAAATATTTTTCCACAAACTCATCAAATTTGGGCATGAATCCTGATAAAGGGGCGGAGCCTGGAGCCTGTTTGTATCACTTTCTTCATAATTGTGAGACTGATGAAAACAGTCAGGATAATTCCGAGGACTGGTTTCTATGAGTGATTGAACTCTGGTGCAGCTGGATTGAATTGAGGGAGACGGTTGGGCCTTGGTGGAGGTTTGAGCTCGACTCAGTGACAGACTTGCTTGGTGGGTTTAACCAGGGTTTGTATGTGTGATGGATAAATGTGGATAGTTGTACTTGTTTCCTCTGAGGACCGGAGGGAGAACGTCTCCTGTGGACGTGAGCTGCTACTGACGTGATGAACGCCTTGAATGTGACCGTTAACACAAAGTGAACTGCTGACACCAGGTGAGCTGTGTTGCCTCTGGTGTCGGTTCAAAGTTTGCATCAGGCCCATTGATTTCACTTTAGTGTTTTGTGGTATTTCTCACATCAGGTGTCAATGAGTTTTCCTCAAATCTCCTTTAATTTGTTTTCCTTGTGTCAGTGAGATGTTGTGAAGTGGATGATTCAGGTTTGGTCTGAACAGACACTTAACTTATTTATCACACTTGTTCAAACCACAGTTTAATCTTCCACCATCGGGCTCAGCCTGCAGGTAGGTGTGAAGAGGAAGGAAGTGGGTGGGGTGTGTGTGTGTGTGTGGGGGGGGTTAATAGTTTACATTTATCTTTAGACGTGTCTGTGATGTCACTGAGTTTCATCTTGTGCACATTATTTATCTGAGGAGGTTTTTCTTGTTTGAAGTCACAGACGAGAGCAGCAGCTACTATGAGTGTAACTGCAGCAGCGAGTGGATTTGTTGTCCTTCTTCTCACTGTGACAGGTACTGTACGTCTACATTCATGTTTCTCTGTATTTTACACTCGGACTTCTGATTCACCTGAAGTGAGTTTGAGAAAGAAAGTAAAAATATAAATGAACCATTCAATCAGTGTCAGATCACCACCTGTAAAGTGATGCAGAAAGAAAACATATGAATGAATTATCATCAGTGTTATTTTGTATCTTTGTTTAGAAGTTTCAGGCAGATCATGGTTTCTATCGACGAGAGTCTGAAATATTATTCTCATCATGACTGAGTTCCTCTCCTCTCGATGCAGGAATTGTCATCAGTGTGTGGAGTCATTAGTTGAAATGCTATGGAATGCTGCTCATGGAAATGTGTTTCTTTTCTACAGAAAGTAAAAAGTAAACTAAGTGTTCTCTGGTGTCGTTATGAATCTGATTCTCTGTGTTACAGTGGTACAGTGTGAGAACGGCTGGAATGTGAGTTACACTTCTACTGAGATCTGTGCCGTCAGAGGATCAACAGTGGACATTACCTGTACCTACACATACCCATCCACAGTTAATAACCATGATACTACAGTTCAGGAAACTTTCTGGTTCATTAAAGAGAGTAATGGGATTCACGTTGATGTAACGACTGATCCGGAGTATTCAGGTCGTGTGGAGAATCTCTGTGGAAACAACAAGTGCACTCTGAGAATCTCTAACCTGAGAGAGAGCGACTCAGCTGTGTACAAGTTCATGTTCACAACAAACCAACCTACTGGGAGTTTTACTGGTTCACCTGGAGTCACTCTGTCTGTCACAGGTAACATTTACATCTGAACATTCATTCATTTATTTCCTACATCTTGTTTGGTTCACTTGAGTGTGTCTGTTCACTTTTATATGCATGTGTGTGTTGTTAGGTTGGACTAAAATTAATTCCTTATTCTCACACACAGATTTGCATGTGGAGGTGATAGGATCAGAGATGTTTGGCTCTTATTACCGTTCATTGCTCTGGTGTCAGAGCAGGTGTCGTCTTCCTGATCCTCTGAACTACGTCTGGTACAAGAATCAACAGAAGAAGAAGGAAGGAGCATCTTATACAGATAGTTTTTATTCTACAGACAGAGTTTCCTGTGCTGTTAAAGGACACAAGGATTTCCGCTCTCCATCAATCTGTGAGTTTAATCTACAGTATTTCACTAACAGCACCATCTGCTGGAGTATTTGAGATAATGCATTGTACCATAACTTCATGTGTCTTTAAATACTTTTTTCTGCATTGGCACATTGAACTCTTGGGATACTACTGTCAGTACTGACAAAATAGTGTAGTACTAGTACTAGTATTCTGCTTGTGTAAATATAGATGGAAGACATGACTGCTCCCCAGAAGTGAAGCCAAAGCATTGAGATCGCCCCCTGGTGGCTGGCTGCAGTATAGAACATACATTCTATCTCCTCCATGTTAGTAGAAAGGACATGGACCAATCAAAAAAGTCAAATACATTTTTCTCAAAGATGGTTTGTGTCATTTACGGTCGTTCTTATTACACTCTATTGTTCATGTTTCTCATAAGTTTGGTTTTAATTAGTTATTTGATGATATGAAACTTAGATAACTTCATGATTGACAGCTGAGGCTGATTCAGGATTGGTCAAGCTCATGTATGGGCGGGACCTTGATACTGTGGCTCCACCTCCGGATCACTACTGTGCAGACTGTGGTTCCAAATGTGAAAGATGGCAGCGTTGGTATCCAGGATATTTTGGCTTCATTTCTGGAGAGTGGGAGGAAGTGGAGACGTGTCGTCCATCTTTGGTCGACTCTGCATAAAAGACACAGATCATTTCCTCCATATTGGCCAGTTTGCTCCATTATAAGAGCAACTTATACAAGGTCCCTCATGTTCCTCACCTCCAACAGTGTGTTTCTCCCTCACTCTGAAGTCTAAAGGGAACTTCACTGTGTTTAATGTGAACTGAAAGTTTCCTCATCTTAGCATCGTCATCATCTTAAAATGAAAACCTGCCGACTGGTGATTCACCAGAGAAAATACATGGAGTTAGTTTTATAAATGTATAAGTTCATCTTCTGATTCTCTGATCTGCTCTGTGTTACAGTGGTATGGAGTCATGTCTGGAATGTGAGTTACACTTCTACTGAGATCTGTGCCTTCAGAGGATCAACAGTGGACATTACCTGTACCTACACATACCCATCCAGGATGAATAACCTTTATACTACAGTCCGGGAAACTTTCTGGTTCATTAAAGTGAATAAAGAGATTCACGTTGATCTAAGGACTGATCCGGAGTATTCAGGTCGTGTGGAGAATCTCTGTGAAAACAACGAGTGCACTCTGAGAATCTCTAACCTGACAGAGAGCGACTCAGCTGTGTACAAGTTCAGGTTCACAACAAACCATGGAGTGAGTTTAACTGGTTCACCTGGAGTCACTCTGTCTGTCACAGGTAACATTTACATTAGAGTCAGTTTGAAATGTTAGTGTGTATGTTGAAATAAAACCACATGTTTGTTCACAGACCCTCAGCTCCAGGTACATGTGAGGAGATCAACAGCCAATCCATCTTCTACCTGGACAGAGCTGACCTGTCACAGCAGGTGTCAGATCCCTGATCATCTTTCCTACGTTTGGTACAATAACAATAAACCTGTTGGACGAAAAAAATACTTTCACCTCCGACACTTTGATGCTGAAGACAGCTATCACTGTGCTATAGAAGGACAGGAGCGTTTCCCTTCTCCTACAGTGGGTGAGTTTACTCCTCCTCAAGTAGCTACGATAATGTGGAAATAATTTAAATTTAAATTTTTAACAGATAATACAGACAGTGTTTTGATTGTATTCTCATCCTGTGTTAATATAGACTATACTTCAGACGCTCCAAAGCCTCCCTCTGTGTCAGTGAGTCCCTCTGGTGAGATCATGGAGGGCAGCTCGGTGACTCTGACCTGCAGCAGTGATGCTAACCCAGCAGCTAACTACACCTGGTACAAGAGAAGTGGAGATAAACAAGTTCAACGTCTCAGTGAAGAGACACAATTTGTCCTCAGCTCCATCCGGTCGTCAGACTCTGGAGAGTATTACTGCACAGCTGAGAATGAGCTGGGAAGGAGTTCAGCAAACATCTCTATCACTGTGACATGTGAGTGAAACACAGGTTATTAAGTGAAGAGATATTGAATCTGTCCCATCCATAAAGCTCTCACCATCCTCAGTAAACTTGACAGATATTTCCTTCACTGTGCACATTCACGTGACGAGCAAACAGCTCTCAGCAGACAGACAGTGGTGAAAACAAAACCCTGCTCCTGTGCACACGTCACACATACACCTCCCAGCAGGGGGAGCAGTGGCTCATTAACAGTTTAAGATACACGCCCACAAACAGGCCACTCTGAACAGGGCTCTTCACACGTTTTATCAGGATGAAACTCAGTCTAATTGTGGAAAAGGGTCAGAATATGTCCTGTTTAAGTCCATGTTGCAAACTGGACTATGGTTTGGAAATCTGTGGACATTCAGGGGAGTCTGGAAACAGCAGTGCAACAGGAAGTCATTGAGGAAAACCTCTCACTTAACAAGAAGAAGAATTGACCTGTGTCAGTTTAACAACTTGCTGTTGTAACTCAGTGACTTAACTCACCTGAGAACCTTTGACTTTAACACATCATATCATATATGTCCCCAAATATTAAACACAATGTCTGTCATCTGTTATCATCGTTCTGTTTCCACACATACAGACGCTCCAAAGCCTCCCTCTGTGTCAGTGAGTCCCTCTGGTGAGATCATGGAGGGCAGCTCGGTGACTCTGACCTGCAGCAGTGATGCTAACCCAGCAGCTCACTACACCTGGTACAAGGAGGACGAGGACTCACCAACAGCATCAGGACAAAACTTCACCATCACTGATATCACAGCTGAACATGGTGGAAAGTATCAGTGTGAGGCCCAGAACACACACGGACGGAGAAACACCACCTTCCATCTGACTGTTGGAGCAGGTGAGTTTAGCACTGACTTCTACAGCCTACACCCCCCCCCCCTCCTTTTCCTTGCACCAGAACCTTAAACCATCAATACTCAGGGTTTCCAGATGTGTCACAGCTGTATATCAAGCCCATCATATTGCACATGAACAATACTGACTGACCAACAGCATCACCTGGTGAACTGAGTCCTCAGTCTAACCACACTGCTCATGTCTCCTGTCTGTTGTCAAGGGAAGTCAGTGATAATCATGCATATCATCAGGTGCACTCTGGTGGTCGTGCTGGTTCCAGTGCTGGTCTGGACTCTGTGGACGAGGTAAAACAAATCCATCAGTTCACCCTCTGCTCTTTTACTGTCTTCTTCAAATGTCTTCAATCACTAGTTTCAGTGTTATGAAGTTCATTTTGTCAAATGTTGTGTTTGTTGTTGTTTTCGATCCAGGATGAAGAAAACTCTGAGCTTGAAATCAGAAGTGAATGAAGCTGTGGAGATGATAGAGGTGAGAGACAGTGAGGCCAAAGGAATGACTCCATATCACTGTTTTCATCTCACTATGTTAGAGAAAGAGATAAAACATTTATTGGATCAGCTACTTTGTCTGAATCTGCCCCAAAATGTAAAAGGTTCTTTCCATTGACCGTATATTAAAATGGACGTAGACTCTGGGTCTAGAAAGTGAAGTGAACGATCCATTTAGAGTCAAATAGACCATAATGCACCGCAGGCATTGGGTCATGGATACCATGTGATTGACAGCTAGTACTGGGTGCAGGTCACAGGTTTAGGTGGGTGGGCAGTGTCCATGGGCCCTGAGTCAGGCTCCTCCCCCACTCCTCCATATATGGTTACTTCTGGTTTCAAAAAACAAGATGGCGCTGGACACAAGTCAAAAATGGAGGCTTCAAAATGGCAGCTCACAAACCAATGGGTGACGTCACGTTGACACTTCTTTCTTGGTCCATGTCCCGTCCTTCAGCCAAGTTTTGTGGAAATCAGTTCATCAGTTTTTGTGTAATCCTGCTGATGAACAAACAAACTAATGGACAGGCGGCGCAACTACCTTCAAACTGTTTTGAATGAACTGTGATTATTTGCAGGTTTCATGAATAAAGTCCAGAGATGATTAATATTTTCTCATCTCTCCCCCATCAGTTACACAACTCTCCTGAGTATGACGACATCGATGCTGCAGCACAGACAGAAGACACCGAGGAGCAGGAAGACCTGGTGTTAAGCCTCAGGTCAGAGCCACTGGGACAAACACAACCAAGATGGACGACTTCAGAGAACATCCGTACAAGCAAGTTTCACAGAAAACATAGTGTGTAGTTATTAAATACAGGAAATCTGTCCAAGCAACAAAATATCTGAGTGCAAGCGCAGAGTTTAGAGTAAAAACACCACGAAATCTGAACGTGCAAGTCCAGCTCTCAAACTAACAGACCATGCTTATGAATAAAGAGAAAACACCCGTACATTTCCTTTCAACTCGTGGTTTCCTGTTGTCTTCTCTCCTCAGGTGCACTGTGATTGGTTGAAAGTATTTAGGAGGGAACAGGAAGTCTCTCTCTCTCCATCCCCGGTTGCAGCAGCAGCAGTTTGTACAGCATGACCTTTAGAGCAAGAGTATAGTTGTGTTGTGTCTTTTCTTTTTCTTTTCTGATGTCGTCCAGTTTCCGCAGCTTTATTTCTGTGAGCTTTAGTTCTGATGTTGGTTTAGGTTGAAGGAAGATTCTCAGATCCTACGACCCTTTGTGGGTTGGTGTGTTGGCTTTTCCTTCTTTTGTCCATTTTGCCGGCCTGTTGTTGAAGTTGTTGTCTTTTCAGCAACAAGTATATTTTCTTTTTGCTGTTACTCTCTGAACTGTGTTGGACGTCTTGGTGATGAGCCTGTGAGGCTGTGGTAACACCACGTGACTTGTGTCTTATACATGATATTAATGTGGTTAATGGATATGAATTATTATGTATCTTGATTTTATGATTCTTTCTTAAATAAATGTTTTTGGTCTTTTGTTTTCACTCCTTGTCTATTTGATTCTTTGTTTTTCAGCAGGATTAAACCAGAAAACAAAAAAAAAAAATTTCCACAAACTCATAAAATTTGGGCACGTATCCTGATAAAGGGGCGGAGCCTGGAGCCTGTTTGTATCACTTTCTTTCTAATTGTGAGACTGATGAAAACAGTCAGGATAATTCAGAGGACTGGTTTCTATGAGTGATTGAACTCTGGTGCAGCTGGATTGAATTGAGGGAGACGGTTGGGCCTTGGTGGAGGTTTGAGCTCGACTCAGTGACAGACTTGCTTGGTGGGTTTAACCAGGGTTTGTATGTGTGATGGATAAATGTGGATAGTTGTACTTGTTTCCTCTGAGGACCGGAGGGAGAACGTCTCCTGTGGACGTGAGCTGCTACTGACGTGATGAACGCCTTGAATGTGACCGTTAACACAAAGTGAACTACTGACACCAGGTGAGCTGTGTTGCCTCTGGTGTCGGTTCAAAGTTTGCATCAGGCCCATTGATTTCACTTTAGTGTTTTGTGGTATTTCTCACATCACATGTCAATGAGTTTTCCTCAAATCTCCTTTAATTTGTTTTCCTTGTGTCAGTGAGATGTTGTGAAGTGGATGATTCAGGTTTGGTCTGAACAGACACTTAACTTATTTATCACACTTGTTCAAACCCCAGTTTAATCTTCCACCATCGGGCTCAGCCTGCAGGTAGGTGTGAAGAGGAAGGAAGTGGGTGGGGTGTGTGTGTGTGTGTGTGTGTGGGGGAGTTAATAGTTTACATTTATCTTTAGACGTGTCTGTGATGTCACTGAGTTTCATCTTGTGCACATTATTTATCTGAGGAGGTTTTTCTGGTTTGAAGTCACAGACGAGAGCAGCAGCTACTATGAGTGTAACTGCAGCAGCCAGTGGATTTGTTCTCCTTCTTCTCACTGTGACAGGTACTGTACGTCTACATTCATGTTTCTCTGTATTTTACACTCGGACTTCTGATTCACCTGAAGTGAGTTTGAGAAAGAAAGTAAAAATATAAATGAACCATTCAATCAGTGTCAGATCACCACCTGTAAAGTGATGCAGAAAGAAAACATATGAATGAATTATCATCAGTGTTATTTTGTATCTTTGTTTAGAAGTTTCAGGCAGATCATGGTTTCTATCGACGAGAGTCTGAAATATTATTCTCATCATGACTGAGTTCCTCTCCTCTCGATGCAGGAATTGTCATCAGTGTGTGGAGTCATTAGTTGAAATGCTATGGAATGCTGCTCATGGAAATGTGTTTCTTTTCTACAGAAAGTAAAAAGTAAACTAAGTGTTCTCTGGTGTGGTTATGAATCTGATTCTCTGTGTTACAGTGGTACAGTGTGAGAACGGCTGGAATGTGAGTTACACTTCTACTGAGATCTGTGCCTTCAGAGGATCAACAGTGGACATTACCTGTACCTACACATACCCATCCACAGTTAATAACCATGATACTACAGTTCAGGAAACTTTCTGGTTCATCAAAGAGAGTAATGGGATTCACGTTGATCTAAGGACTGATCCGGAGTATTCAGGTCGTGTGGAGAATCTCTGTGGAAACAACAAGTGCACTCTGAGAATCTCTAACCTGAGAGAGAGCGACTCAGCTGTGTACAAGTTCAGGTTCACAACAAACCAACCTGGAGGGAGTGTAACTGGTTCAGCTGGAGTCACTCTGTCTGTCACAGGTAACATTTACATCTGAACATTCATTCATTTATTTCCTACATCTTGTTTGGTTCACTTGAGTGTGTCTGTTCACTTTTATATGCATGTGTGTGTTGTTAGGTTGGACTAAAATGAATTCCTTATTCTCACACACAGATTTGCATGTGGAGGTGAGCACATCAGAGAGGTTTGGCTCTTATTACCGTTCAGAGCTCACGTGTCAGAGCAGGTGTCGTCTTCCTGATCCTCTGAACTACGTCTGGTACAAGAATCAACAGAAGAAGAAGGAAGGAGCATCTTATACAGATAGTTTTGATTCTACAGACAGAGTTTCCTGTGCTGTTAAAGGACTCGAGGATTTCCGCTCTCCATCAATCTGTGAGTTTAATCTACAGTATTTCACCAACAGCACCATCTGCTGGAGTATTTGAGATAATGCATTGTACCATAACTTCATGTGTCTTTAATTACTTTTTTCTGCATGGGCACATTAAACTCTTGGGATACTTCTGTCAGTAATGAAAAACTAGTACAGTACTAGTACTAGTATTCTGCTTGTGTAATTAAAGATGGAAGACATGACTGCTCCCCAGAAGTGAAGCCAAAGCATTGTGATCGCCCCCTGGTGGCTAGCTGCAGTATGTTGAGAACATTGTTCATGTTCTCATAATTTTGGTTTTAATTAGTTATTTGATGATATGAAACTTAGATTAAACTTCATGATTGACAGCTGAGGCTGACTCAGGATTGGTGTAGCTCATGTATGGGCGGGACCTTGATGCTGTGGCTCCACCTCCGGATCACTACTGTGCAGACTGTGGTTCCAAATGTGAAAGATGGCAGCGTTGGTATCCAGGATATTTTGGCTTCATTTCTGGAGAGTGGGAGGAAGTGGAGACGTGTCGTCCATCTGTGGTCGACTCTGCATAAAAGATACAGATCATTTCCTCCATATTGGCTAGTTTGCTCCATTATAAGAGCAACTTATACAAGGTCCCTCATGTTCCTCACCTCCAACAGTGTGTTCCTCCCTCACTCTGAAGTCTAAAGGGAACTTCCCTGTGTTTAATGTGAACTGAAAGTTTCCTCATCTTGGCATCGTCATCATCTTAAAATGAAACCTGCCGACTGTTGATTCACCAGAGAAAATACAGGGAGTTAGTTTATTAAATGTATAAGTTTATCTTCTGATTCTCTGATGTGCTCTGTGTTACAGTGGTATGGAGTCATGCCTGGAGTGTGAGTTACACTTCTACTGAGATCTGTGCCTTCAGAGGATCAACAGTGGACATTACCTCTACCTACACATACCCATCCAAGTGGAATTACCATGATACTACAGTTCAGGAAACGTTCTGGTTCTTTAAAAAGAGTAATGGGATTGACGTTGATCTAAAGACTGATCCGGAGTATTCAGGTCGTGTGGAGAATCTCTGTGGAAACAAGAAGTGCACTCTGAGAATCTCTAACCTGAGAGAGAGCGACTCAGCTGTGTACAAGTTCAGGTTCACAGCAGACCATGGAAGGAGTGTAACTGGTCCAGCTGGAGTCACTCTGTCTGTCACAGGTAACATTTACATTAGAGTCAGTTTGAAATGTTAGTGTGTATGTTGAAATAAAACCACATGTTTGTTCACAGACCCTCAGCTCCAGGTGCATGTGAGGAGATCAACAGCCAATCCATCTTCTACCTGGACAGAGCTGACCTGTCACAGCAGGTGTCAGCTCCCTGATCATCTTTCCTACGTTTGGTACAATAACAATAAACTTGTTGGACGGAAAAAATACTTTCACCTCCGACACTTTGATGCTGAAGACAGCTATCACTGTGCTATAGAAGGACAGGAGAGTTTCCCTTCTCCTACATTGGGTGAGTTTACTCCTCCTCAAGTAGCTACGATAATGTGAAAATAATTTAAATTTAAAATTTTAACAAATAACACAGACAGTGTTTTGATTGTATTCTCATCCTGTGTGTTAATATAAACTCTCTTTCAGACGCTCCAAAGCCTCCCTCTGTGTCAGTGAGTCCCTCTGGTGAGATCATGGAGGGCAGCTCGGTGACTCTGACCTGCAGCAGTGATGCTAACCCAGCAGCTAACTACACCTGGTACAAGAGAAGTGGAGATAAACAAGTTCAACCTCTTAGTGAAGAGACACAACTTGTCCTCAGCTCCATCCGGTCGTCAGACTCTGGAGAGTATTACTGCACAGCTGAGAATGAGCTGGGAAGGAGTTCAGCAAACATCTCTATTACTGTGACATGTGAGTGAAACACAGGTTATTAAGTGAAGAGATATTGAATCTGTCTCATTCTTTGTCCTTTACATTTTAAATGTGCAGATATGGGTCGTTTGACTTCTGCCACATAAATATTCACAGTCAGACCATCAGCAGCACAAAGAGAAATCCACCCAGCGTCTGTTAAAACATCCATAAAGCTTTCACCATCCTCAGTAAACTTGACAGATATTTCCTTCATTGTGCACATTCACGTGACGAGCAAACATCTCTCAGCAGACAGACAGTGGTGAAAACAAAACCCTGCTCCTGTGCACACGTCATACATACACCTCCCAGCAGGGGGAGCAGTGGCTCGTAGACATTTTAAGAGACACGCCCACAAACAGGCCACTCTGAACAGGGCTCTTCACACGTTTTATTAGGAAGAAGTTCTGTCTAATTGTGGAAAAGGGTCATAACATGTCACGTTTAAGTCCATGTTACAAACTGGACTATGGTTTTGAAATCTGTGGACATTCAGGGGAGTCTGGAAACAGCAGTGCAACAGGAAGTCATTGAGGAAAACCTCTCACTTAACAAGAAGAAGAATTTACCTGAGTCAGTTTAACAACTTGCAGTTGTAACTCAGTGACTCCACTCACCTGAGAACCTTTGACTTTAACACATCATATCATATATGTCCCCAATGTTAAACACAATGTCTGTCATCTGTTATCTTCGTTCTGTTTCCACACATGCAGACGCTCCAAAGCCTCCCTCTGTGTCAGTGAGTCCCTCTGGTGAGATCATGGAGGGCAGCTCGGTGACTCTGACCTGCAGCAGTGATGCTAACCCAGCAGCTAAATACACCTGGTACAAGAGAAGTGGAGATAAACAAGTTCAACGTCCCAGTGAAGAGACACAATTGGTCCTCAGCTCCATCCGGTCGTCAGACTCTGGAGAGTATTACTGCACAGCTGAGAATGAGCTGGGAAGGAGTTCAGCAAACATCTCTATCACTGTGACATGTGAGTGAAACACAGGTTATTAAGTGAAGAGATATTGAATCTGTCCCATCCATAAAGCTCTCACCATCCTCAGTAAACTTGACAGATATTTCCTTCACTGTGCACATTCACGTGACGAGCAAACAGCTCTCAGCAGACAGACAGTGGTGAAAACAAAACCCTGCTCCTGTGCACACGTCACACATACACCTCCCAGCAGGGGGAGCAGTGGCTCGTAGTTATTATAAGAGACACGCCCACAAACAGGCCACTCTGAACAGGGCTCTTCACACGTTTTATCAGGATGAAACTCAGTCTAATTGTGGAAAAGGGTCATAATATGTCACGTTTAAGTCCATGTTACAAACTGGACTATGGTTTGGAAATCTGTGAACATTCAGGGGAGTCTGGAAACAGCAGTGCAACAGGAAGTCATTGAGAAAAAACTCTCACTTAACAAGAAGAAGAATTTACCTGAGTCTGTTTAACAACTTTGCTGTTGTAACTCAGTGACTCCATTCACTTGAGCACCTTTGACTTTAACACATCATATCATATATGTCCCCAATGTTAAACACAATGTCTGTCATCTGTTATCATCGTTCTGTTTCCACACATACAGACGCTCCAAAGCCTCCCTCTGTGTCAGTGAGTCCCTCTGGTGAGATCATGGAGGGCAGCTCGGTGACTCTGACCTGCAGCAGTGATGCTAACCCAGCAGCTCACTACACCTGGTACAAGGAGGACGAGGACTCACCAACAGCATCAGGACAAAACATCACCATCACTAATATCACAGCTGAACATGGTGGAAAGTATCAGTGTGAGGCCCAGAACACACACGGACGTAGTAACACCACCTTACATCTGACTGTTGGAGCAGGTGAGTTTAGCACTCTGACTTTTACAGCCTTCAACCCCCCCCCCCGCCTTCTTTTCAGTGCACCAGAACCTTAAACCATCAATACTCAGGGTTTCCAGATGTGTCACAGCTGTATATCAAGCCCATCATATTGCACATGAACAATACTGACTGACCAACAGCATCACCTGGTGAACTGAGTCCTCAGTCTAACCACACTGCTCATGTCTCCTGTCTGTTGTCCAGGGAAGTCAGTGATAATCATGCATATCATCAGGTGCACTCTGGTGGTCGTGCTGGTTCCAGTGCTGGTCTGGACTCTGTGGACGAGGTAAAACAAATCCATCAGTTCACCCTCTGCTCTTTTACTGTCTTCTTCAAATGTCTTCAATCACTAGTTTCAGTGTTATGAAGTTCATTTTGTCAAATGTTGTGTTTGTTGTTGTTTTCGATCCAGGATGAAGAAAACTCTGAGCTTGAAATCAGAAGTGAATGAAGCTGTGGAGATGATAGAGGTGAGAGACAGTGAGGCCAAAAGAATGACTCCATATCACTGTTTTCATCTCACTATGTTAGAGAAAGAGATAAAACAATTCTTGGATCAGCTACTTTGTCTGAATCTGCCCCAAAATGTAAAAGGTTCTTTCCATTGACCGTATATTAAAATGGACGTAGACTCTGGGTCTAGAAAGTGAAGTGAACGATCCATTTAGAGTCAAATAGACCATAATGCACCGCAGGCATTGGGTCATGGATACCATGTGATTGACAGCTAGTACTGGGTGCAGGTCACAGGTTTAGGTGGGTGGGCAGTGTCCATGGGCCCTGAGTCAGGCTCCTCCCCCACTCCTCCATATATGGTTACTTCTGGTTTCAAAAAACAAGATGGCGCTGGACACAAGTCAAAAATGGAGGCTTCAAAATGGCAGCTCACAAACCAATGGGTGACGTCACGTTGACACTTCTTTCTTGGTCCATGTCCCGTCCTTCAGCCAAGTTTTGTGGAAATCAGTTCATCAGTTTTTGTGTAATCCTGCTGATGAACAAACAAACTAATGGACAGGCGGCGCAACTACGTTCAAACTGTTTTGAATGAACTGTGATTATTTGCAGGTTTCATGAATAAAGTCCAGAGATGATTAATATTTTCTCATCTCTCCCCCATCAGTTACACAACTCTCCTGAGTATGACGACATCGATGCTGCAGCACAGACAGAAGACACCGAGGAGCAGGAAGACCTGGTGTGAAGCCTCAGGTCAGAGCCACAGGGACAAACACAACCAAGATGGACGACTTCAGAGAACATCCATACAAGCGAGTTTCACAGAAAACATAGTGTGTAGTTATTAAATACAGGAAATCTGTCCAAACAGCAAAATATCTGAGTGCAAGCGCAGAGTTTGAGCACAAGCAGAGTGAATCTAAGCAGCAGCAGGAGCTGTGTGAGTGCAAGCGCAGAGTTTAGAGTAAAAACACCACGAAATCTGAACCTGCAAGTCCAGCTCTCAAACTAACAGACCATGCTTATGAATAAAGAGAAAACACCCGTACATTTCGTTTCAACTCGTGGTTTCCTGTTGTCTTCTCTCCTCAGGTGCACTGTGATTGGTTGAAAGTATTTAGGAGGGAACAGGAAGTCTCTCTCTCTCCATCCCCGGTTGCAGCAGCAGCAGTTTGTACAGCATGACCTTTAGAGCAAGAGTATAGTTGTGTTGTGTCTTTTCTTTTTCTTTTCTGATGTCGTCCAGTTTCCGCAGCTTTATTTCTGTGAGCTTTAGTTCTGATGTTGGTTGAGGTTGAAGGAAGATTCTCAGATCCTACGACCCTTTGTGGGTTGGTGTGTTGGCTTTTCCTGCTTTTGTCCATTTTGCCGGCCTATTGTTGAAGTTGTTGTGTTTTCAGCAATAAATATATTTTATTTTTGCTGTTACTCTCTGAACTGTGCTGGACGTCTTGGTGATGAGCCTGTGAGGCTGTGGTAACACCATGTGACTCTTGTCTTATACATGATATTAATGTGGTTATTACATGGATAATGAATTATTGTGTATCTTGATTTTATGATTCTTTTTTAAATAAATGTTTTTGGTCTTTTGTTTTCACTCCTTGTCTATTTGATTCTTTGTTTTTCAGCAGAATTACACCAGAAAACAAAACAAATTTTTTTTCCACAAACTCATCAAATTTGGGCACGTATCCTGATAAAGGGGCGGAGCCTGGAGCCTGCTTGTATCACTTTCTTTCTAATTGTGAGACTGATGAAAACAGTCAGGATTATTCAGAGGACTGGTTTCTATGAGTGATTGAACTCTGGTGCAGCTGGATTGAATTGAGGGAGACAGTTGGGCCTTGGTGGAGGTTTGAGCTCGACTCAGTGACAGACTTGCTTGGTGGGTTTAACCAGGGTTTGTATGTGTGGTGGATAAATGTGGATAGTTGTACTTGTTTCCTCTGAGGACCGGAGGGAGAACGTCTCCTGTGGACGTGAGCTGCTACTGACGTGATGAACGCCTTGAATGTGACCGTTAACACAAAGTGAACTGCTGACACCAGATGAGCTGTGTTGCCTCTGGTGTCGGTTCAAAGTTTGCATCAGGCCCATTGATTTCACTTTAGTGTTTTGTGGTATTTCTCACATCACATGTCAATGAGTTTTCCTCAAATCTCCTTTAATTTGTTTTCCTTGTGTCAGTGAGATGTTGTGATGTGGATGATTCAGGTTTGGTCTGAACAGACACTTAACTTATTTATCACACTTGTTCAAACCACAGTTTAATCTTCCACCATCAGGCTCAGCCTGCAGGTAGGTGTGAAGAGGAAGGAAGTGGGTGGGGTGTGTGGGGGGGGGGTTAATAGTTTACATTTATCTTTAGACGTGTCTGTGATGTCACTGAGTTTCATCTTGTGCACATTATTTATCTGAGGAGGTTTTTCTGGTTTGAAGTCACAGACGAGAGCAGCAGCTACTATGAGTGTAACTGCAGCAGCCAGTGGATTTGTTCTCCTTCTTCTCACTGTGACAGGTACTGTACGTCTTCATTCATTTTTCACTCTATTTTACACTAGGACTTCTGATTCACCTGAAGTGAGTTTGAGAAAGAAAGTAAAAATATAAATGAACCATTCATTCAGTGTCAGATCACCACCTGTAAAGTGATGCAGAAAGAAAACATATGAATGAATTATCATCAGTGTTATTTTGTATCTTTGTTTAGAAGTTTCAGGCAGATCAAGGTTTCTATCGACGAGAGTCTGAAATATTATTCTCATCATGACTGACTTCCTCTCCTCTCGATGCAGGAATTGTCATCAGTGTGTGGAGTCATTAGTTGAAATGCTATGGAATGCTGCTCATGGAAATGTGTTTCTTTTCTACAGAAAGTAAAAAGTAAACTAAGTGTTCTCTGGTGTGGTTATGAATCTGATTCTCTGTGTTACAGTGGTACAGTGTGAGAACGGCTGGGATGTGAGTTACACTTCTACTGAGATCTGTGCCTTCAGAGGATCAACAGTGGACATTACCTGTACCTACACATACCCATCCACAGTTAATAACCATGATACTACAGTTCAGGAAACTTTCTGGTTCATCAAAGAGAGTAATGGGATTCACGTTGATCTAAGGACTGATCCGGAGTATTCAGGTCGTGTGGAGAATCTCTGTGGAAACAACAAGTGCACTCTGAGAATCTCTAACCTGAGAGAGAGCGACTCAGCTGTGTACAAGTTCAGGTTCACAACAAACCAACCTGGAGGGAGTGTAACTGGTTCAGCTGGAGTCACTCTGTCTGTCACAGGTAATATTTACATCTGAACATTCATTCATTTATTTCCTACATCTTGTTTGGTTCACTTGAGTGTGTCTGTGCACTTTTATATGCATGTGTGTGTTGTTAGTTTGGACTAAAATGAATTCCTTATTCTCACACACAGATTTGCATGTGGAGGTGATAGGATCAGAGAGGTTTGGCTCTAATTACCGTTCAGAGCTCACGTGTCAGAGCAGGTGTCGTCTTCCTGATCCTCTGAACTACGTCTGGTACAAGAATCAACAGAAGAAGAAGGAAGGAGCATCTTATACAGATAGTTTTGATTCTACAGACAGAGTTTCCTGTGCTGTTAAAGGACTCGAGGATTTCCGCTCTCCATCAATCTGTGAGTTTAATCTACAGTATTTCACCAACAGCACCATCTGCTGGAGTATTTGAGATAATGCATTGTACCATAACTTCATGTGTCTTTAAATACTTTTTTCTGCATGGGCACATTGAACTCTTGGGATACTTCTGTCAGTAATGAAAAACTAGTGTAGTACTAGTACTAGTATTCTGCTTGTGTAATTAAAGATGGAAGACATGACTGCTCCCCAGAAGTGAAGCCAAAGCATTGTGATCGCCCCCTGGTGGCTAGCTGCAGTATGTTGAGAACATTGTTCATGTTCTCATAAGTTTGGTTTTAATTAGTTATTTGATGATATGAAACTTAGATTAAACTTCATGATTGACGGCTGAGGCTGATTCAGGATTGGTCGAGCTCATGTATGGGCGGGACCTTGATGCTGTGGCTCAATCTCCGGATCACTACTGTGCAGACTGTGGTTCCAAATGTGAAAGATGGCAGCGTTGGTATCCAGGATATTTTGGCTTCATTTCTGGAGAGTGGGAGGAAGTGGAGACGTGTCGTCCATCTTTGGTCGACTCTGCATAAAAGATACAGATCATTTCCTCCATATTGGCCAGTTTGCTCCATTATAAGAGCAACTAATACAAGGTCCCTCATGTTCCTCACCTCCAACAGTGTGTTTCTCCCACCAGAGAAAATACATGGAGTTAATTTTGTAAATGTACACGTTTATCTTATGATTCTCTGATGTGCTCTGTGTTCCAGGGGTATGGAGTCATGTCTGGAGTGTGAGTTACACTTCTACTGAGATCTGTTCCTTCAGAGGATCAACAGTGGACATTACCTCTACCTACACATACACATCCAGGTGGTATCACCATGATACTACAGTTCAGGAAACTTTCTGGTTCATTAAAGAGAGTAATGGGACTCACGTTGATCTAAGGACTGATCCGGAGTATTCAGGTCGTGTGGAGAATCTCTGTGGAAACAACAAGTGCACTTTGAGAATCTCTAACCTGACAGAGAGCGACTCAGCTGTGTACAAGTTCAGGTTCACAGCAAACCAACCTACTGAGAGTTTTACTGGGAGTTCACCTGGAGTCACTCTGTCTGTCACAGGTAACATTTACATTAGAGTCAGTTTGAAATGTTAGTGTGTATGTTGAAATAAAACCACATGTTTGTTCACAGACCCTCAGCTCCAGGTGCATGTGAGGAGATCAACAGCCAATCCATCTTCTACCTGGACAGAGCTGACCTGTCACAGCAGGTGTCAGCCCCCTGATCATCTTTCCTACGTTTGGTACAATAACAATAAACCTGTTGGACGGAAAAAATACTTTCTCCTCCGACACTTTGATGCTGAAGACAGCTATCACTGTGCAATAGAAGGACAGGAGCGTTTCCCTTCTCCTACAGTGTGTGAGTTCACTGCTCATGAAGCTACAATAATGTGGAAAAAATTCAAATTTAAGCAAATAATACAGACAGTGTTTTGATTGTATTCTCATCCTGTGTTAATATAAACTATCCTTCAGACGCTCCAAAGCCTCCCTCTGTGTCAGTGAGTCCCTCTGGTGAGATCATGGAGGGCAGCTTGGTGACTCTGACCTGCAGCAGTGATGCTAACCCAGCAGCTCACTACACCTGGTCCAAGGAGGACGAGGACTCACCAACAGCATCAGGACAAAACTTCACCATCACTAATATCACAGCTGAACATGGTGGAAGGTATCAGTGTGAGGCCCAGAACACACACGGACGGAGAAACACCACCTTACATCTGACTGTTGGAGCAGGTGAGTTAAGCACTCTGACTTTTACAGCCTACAACCCCCCCCCTCGCCTTCTTTTCATTGCACCAGAACCTTAAACCATCAATACTCAGGGTTTCCAGATGTGTCACAGCTGTATATCAAGCCCATCATATTGCACATGGACAATACTGACTGACCAACAGCATCACCTGGTGAACTGAGTCCTCAGTCTAACTACACTGCTCATGTCTCCTGTCTGTTGTCCAGGGAAGTCAGTGATAATCATGCATATCATCAGGTGCACTCTGGTGGTCGTGCTGGTTCCAGTGCTGGTCTGGACTCTGTGGACGAGGTAAAACAAATCCATCAGCTCACCCTCTGCTCTTTTACTGTCTTCTTCACATGTCTTCAAACACTAGTTTCAGTGTTATGAAGTTCATTTTGTCAAATGTTGTGTTTGTTGTTGTTTTCGATCCAGGATGAAGAAAACTCTGAGCTTGAAATCAGAAGTGAATGAAGCTGTGGAGATGATAGAGGTGAGAGACAGTGAGGCCAAAAGAATGACTCCATATCACTGTTTTCATCTCACTATGTTAGAGAAAGAGATAAAACAATTCTTGGATCAGCTACTTTGTCTGAATCTGCCCCAAAATGTAAAAGGTTCTTTCCATTGACCGTATATTAAAATGGACGTAGACTCTGGGTCTAGAAAGTGAAGTGAATGATCCATTTAGAGTCAAATAGACCATAATGCACTGCAGGCATTGGGTCATGGATACCATGTGATTGACAGCTAGTACTGGGTGCAGGTCACAGGTTTAGGTGGGCGGGCACTGTCCTTGGGCCCTGAGTCAGGCTCCACCCCCTCTCCTCCATATATGGTTACTTCTGGTTTCAAAAAACAAGATGGCGCTGGACACAAGTCAAAAATGGAGGCTTCAAAATGGCAGCTCACAAACCAATGGGTGAGGTCACGTTGACACTTCTTTCTTGGTCCATGTCCCGTCCTTCAGCCAAGTTTTGTGGAAATCAGTTTATCAGTTTTTGTGTAATCCTGCTGATGAACAAACAAACCAATGGACAGGGGGCGCAACTACCTTCAAACTGTTTTGAATGAACTGTGATTATTTGCAGGTTTCATGAATAAAGTCCAGAGATGATTAATATTTTCTCCTCTCTCCTCCATCAGTTAGACAACTCTCCTGAGTATGACGACATCGATGCTGCAGCACAGACAGAAGACACCGAGGAGCAGGAAGACCTGGTGTGAAGCCTTTCATTTGTTGTTCACTCGCAACTTCCTCTTTTCTAACTTTGTGATGTTCAGTTTTGCAACAAAAGCAGATTTTATTTAGAGATCATTAAAAGCTGTTTTTTTTATTCTGTTCATATATTTTTATTTTTACCTAAAATGTGAAGCTCATTTGTTCTAATTTGCTGTTGATATGAAACTTTTGCTATATTTTAATCTCACTTACAGTATTAATGATTTTCCAGTTCAACTTTAAATCTTAGGTTTGTCTTTTTCATGTCAATCTTTATTGCATCTGAATGAGAAGCTGAACAGATGAGATTAAAGTTTTTCTCAAATCTCCTTTAATTTGTTTTCCTTGTGTCAGTGAGATGTTGTGATGTGGATGATTCAGGTTTGGTCTGAACAGACACTAAAGTTGTTTATCACAATCGTTCAAACAACAGTTTAATCTTCCACCATCGGGCTCAGTCGGCAGGTAGGTGTAAAGAGGAAGGAAGGGGGAGGGGGTGTTTAACAGTTTAAATTTATCTTTATCATACAGAATCTGTCTTTCTTCTCAGACTCTTCTGTGTTGGAGGTCGACGTGTCTGTGATGTCACTGAGTTTCATCTTGTGCACATTATTTATCTGAGGAGGTTTTTATAGTTTGAAGTCACAGACGAGAGCAGCAGCTACTATGAGTGTAACTGCAGCAGCCAGACAGATATTGACAGATAGTACTGGGTGCAGGTCGCAGGTTTAGGTGGGCGGGCAGTGTCCATGGGCCCTGAGTCAGGCTCCTCCCCCACTCCTCCATATATGGTTACTTATGGTTTCAAAAAACAAGCTGGCGCTGGACACAAGTCAAAAATAGAGGCTTCAAAATGGCAGCTCACAAACCAATGGGTGACGTCACGTTGACACTTCTTTCTTGGTCCATGTCCCGTCCTTCAGCCAAGTTTTGTGGAAATCAGTTCATCAGTTTTTGTGTAATCCTGCTGATGAACAAACAAACTAATGGACAGGCGGCGCAACTACCTTCAAACTGTTTTGAATGAACTGTGATTATTTGCAGGTTTCATGAATAAAGTCCAGAGATGATTAATATTTTCTCCTCTCTCCTCCATCAGTTAGACAACTCTCCTGAGTATGACGACATCGATGCTGCAGCACAGACAGAAGACACCGAGGAGCAGGAAGACCTGGTGTGAAGCCTCAGGTCAGAGCCACTGGGACAAACACAACCAAGATGGACGACTTCAGAGAACATCCGTACAAGCGAGTTTCACAGAAACCATAGTGTGTAGTTATTAAATACAGGAAATCTGTCCAAACAGCACAATATCTGAGTGCAAGCGCAGAGTTTGAGCACAAGCAGAGTGAATCTAAGCAGCAGCAGGAGCTGTGTGAGTGCAAGCGCAGAGTTTAGAGTAAAAACACCACGAAATCTGAACCTGCAAGTCCAGCTCTCAAACTAACAGACCACGCTTATGAATAAAGAGAAAACACCCGTACATTTCGTTTCAACTCGTGGTTTCCTGTTGTCTTCTCTCCTCAGGTGCACTGTGATTGGTTGAAAGTATTTAGGAGGGAACAGGAAGTCTCTCTCTCTCCATCCCCGGCTGCAGCAGCAGCAGTTTGTGCAGCATGACCTTTAGAGCAAGAGTATAGTTGTGTTGTGTCTTTTCTTTTTCTTTTCTGATGTCGTCCAGTTTCCGCAGCTTTATTTCTGTGAGCTTTAGTTCTGATGTTGGTTTAGGTTGAAGGAAGATTCTCAGATCCTACGACCCTTTGTGGGTTGGTGTGTTGGCTTTTCCTTCTTTTGTCCATTTTGCCGGCCTGTTGTTGAAGTTGTTGTCTTTTCAGCAACAAGTATATTTTCTTTTTGCTGTTACTCTCTGAACTGTGTTGGACGTCTTGGTGATGAGCCTGTGAGGCTGTGGTAACACCACGTGACTTGTGTCTTATACATGATATTAATGTGGTTAATGGATATGAATTATTATGTATCTTGATTTTATGATTCTTTCTTAAATAAATGTTTTTGGTCTTTTGTTTTCACTCCTTGTCTATTTGATTCTTTGTTTTTCAGCAGGATTAAACCAGAAAACAAAAAAAAAAAATTTCCACAAACTCATAAAATTTGGGCACGTATCCTGATAAAGGGGCGGAGCCTGGAGCCTGTTTGTATCACTTTCTTTCTAATTGTGAGACTGATGAAAACAGTCAGGATAATTCAGAGGACTGGTTTCTATGAGTGATTGAACTCTGGTGCAGCTGGATTGAATTGAGGGAGACGGTTGGGCCTTGGTGGAGGTTTGAGCTCGACTCAGTGACAGACTTGCTTGGTGGGTTTAACCAGGGTTTGTATGTGTGATGGATAAATGTGGATAGTTGTACTTGTTTCCTCTGAGGACCGGAGGGAGAACGTCTCCTGTGGACGTGAGCTGCTACTGACGTGATGAACGCCTTGAATGTGACCGTTAACACAAAGTGAACTGCTGACACCAGATGAGCTGTGTTGCCTCTGGTGTCGGTTCAAAGTTTGCATCAGGCCCATTGATTTCACTTTAGTGTTTTGTGGTATTTCTCACATCACATGTCAATGAGTTTTCCTCAAATCTCCTTTAATTTGTTTTCCTTGTGTCAGTGAGATGTTGTGAAGTGGATGATTCAGGTTTGGTCTGAACAGACACTTAACTTATTTATCACACTTGTTCAAACCACAGTTTAATCTTCCACCATCAGGCTCAGCCTGCAGGTAGGTGTGAAGAGGAAGGAAGTGGGTGGGGTGTGTGGGGGGGGGTTAATAGTTTACATTTATCTTTAGACGTGTCTGTGATGTCACTGAGTTTCATCTTGTGCACATTATTTATCTGAGGAGGTTTTTCTGGTTTGAAGTCACAGACGAGAGCAGCAGCTACTATGAGTGTTACTGCAGCAGCCAGTGGATTTGTTCTCCTTCTTCTCACTGTGACAGGTACTGTACGTCTTCATTCATTTTTCACTCTATTTTACACTCGGACTTCTGATTCACCTGAAGTGAGTTTGAGAAAGAAAGTAAAAATATAAATGAACCATTCATTCAGTGTCAGATCACCACCTGTAAAGTGATGCAGAAAGAAAACATATGAATGAATTATCATCAGTGTTATTTTGTATCTTTGTTAAGAAGTTTCAGGCAGATCAAGGTTTCTATCGACGAGAGTCTGAAATATTATTCTCATCATGACTGACTTCCTCTCCTCTCGATGCAGGAATTGTCATCAGTGTGTGGAGTCATTAGTTGAAATGCTATGGAATGCTGCTCATGGAAATGTGTTTCTTTTCTACAGAAAGTAAAAAGTAAACTAAGTGTTCTCTGGTGTCGTTATGAATCTGATTCTCTGTGTTACAGTGGTACAGTGTGAGAACGGCTGGAATGTGAGTTACACTTCTACTGAGATCTGTGCCTTCAGAGGATCAACAGTGGACATTACCTGTACCTACACATACCCATCCACAGTTAATAACCATGATACTACAGTTCAGGAAACTTTCTGGTTCATCAAAGAGAGTAATGGGATTCACGTTGATCTAAGGACTGATCCGGAGTATTCAGGTCGTGTGGAGAATCTCTGTGGAAACAACAAGTGCACTCTGAGAATCTCTAACCTGAGAGAGAGCGACTCAGCTGTGTACAAGTTCAGGTTCACAACAAACCAACCTGGAGGGAGTGTAACTGGTTCAGCTGGAGTCACTCTGTCTGTCACAGGTAACATTTACATCTGAACATTCATTCATTTATTTCCTACATCTTGTTTGGTTCACTTGAGTGTGTCTGTGCACTTTTATATGCATGTGTGTGTTGTTAGGTTGGACTAAAATTAATTTCTTATTCTCACACACAGATTTGCATGTGGAGGTGATAGGATCAGAGAGGTTTGGCTCTTATTACCGTTCAGAGCTCACGTGTCTGAGCAGGTGTCGTCTTCCTGATCCTCTGAACTACGTCTGGTACAAGAATCAACAGAAGAAGAAGGAAGGAGCATCTTATACAGATAGTTTTGATTCTACAGACAGAGTTTCCTGTGCTGTTAAAGGACTCGAGGATTTCCGCTCTCCATCAATCTGTGAGTTTAATCTACAGTATTTCACCAACAGCACCATCTGCTGGAGTATTTGAGATAATGCATTGTACCATAACTTCATGTGTCTTTAATTACTTTTTTCTGCATGGGCACATTAAACTCTTGGGATACTTCTGTCAGTAATGAAAAACTAGTACAGTACTAGTACTAGTATTCTGCTTGTGTAATTAAAGATGGAAGACATGACTGCTCCCCAGAAGTGAAGCCAAAGCATTGTGATCGCCCCCTGGTGGCTAGCTGCAGTATGTTGAGAACATTGTTCATGTTCTCATAATTTTGGTTTTAATTAGTTATTTGATGATATGAAACTTAGATTAAACTTCATGATTGACAGCTGAGGCTGACTCAGGATTGGTGTAGCTCATGTATGGGCGGGACCTTGATGCTGTGGCTCCACCTCCGGATCACTACTGTGCAGACTGTGGTTCCAAATGTGAAAGATGGCAGCGTTGGTATCCAGGATATTTTGGCTTCATTTCTGGAGAGTGGGAGGAAGTGGAGACTTGTCGTCCATCTTTGGTCGACTCTGCATAAAAGATACAGATCATTTCCTCCATATTGACCAGTTTGCTCCATTATAAGAGCAACTTATACAAGGTCCCTCATGTTCCTCACCTCCAACAGTGTGTTCCTCCCTCACTCTGAAGTCTAAAGGGAACTTCCCTGTGTTTAATGTGAACTGAAAGTTTCCTCATCTTGGCATCGTCATCATCTTAAAATGAAACCTGCCGACTGTTGATTCACCAGAGAAAATACAGGGAGTTAGTTTATTAAATGTATAAGTTTATCTTCTGATTCTCTGATGTGCTCTGTGTTACAGTGGTATGGAGTCATGTCTGGAGTGTGAGTTACACTTCTACTGAGATCTGTGCCTTCAGAGGATCAACAGTGGACATTACCTCTACCTACACATACCCATCCAGGTGGAATTACCATGATACTACAGTTCAGGAAATGTTCTGGTTCTTTAAAAAGAGTAATGGGATTGACGTTGATCTAAAGACTGATCCGGAGTATTCAGGTCGTGTGGAGAATCTCTGTGGAAACAAGAAGTGCACTCTGAGAATCTCTAACCTGAGAGAGAGCGACTCAGCTGTGTACAAGTTCAGGTTCACAGCAGACCATGGAAGGAGTGTAACTGGTCCAGCTGGAGTCACTCTGTCTGTCACAGGTAACATTTACATTAGAGTCAGTTTGAAATGTTAGTGTGTATGTTGAAATAAAACCACATGTTTGTTCACAGACCCTCAGCTCCAGGTGCATGTGAGGAGATCAACAGCCAATCCATCTTCTACCTGGACAGAGCTGACCTGTCACAGCAGGTGTCAGCTCCCTGATCATCTTTCCTACGTTTGGTACAATAACAATAAACCTGTTGGACGGAAAAAATACTTTCACCTCCGACACTTTGATGCTGAAGACAGCTATCACTGTGCTATAGAAGGACAGGAGCGTTTCCCTTCTCCTACATTGGGTGAGTTCACTGCTCATGAAGCTACAATAATGTGAAAATAATTTAAATTTAAAATTTTAACAAATAACACAGACAGTGTTTTGATTGTATTCTCATCCTGTGTTAATATAAACTCTCCTTCAGACGCTCCAAAGCCTCCCTCTGTGTCAGTGAGTCCCTCTGGTGAGATCATGGAGGGCAGCTCTGTGACTCTGACCTGCAGCAGTGATGCTAACCCAGCAGCTCACTACACCTGGTACAAGAGAAGTGGAGATAAACAAGTTCAACGTCTCAGTGAAGAGACACAATTTGTCCTCAGCTCCATCCGGTCGTCAGACTCTGGAGAGTATTACTGCACAGCTGAGAATGAGCTGGGAAGGAGTTCAGCAAACATCTCTATTACTGTGACATGTGAGTGAAACACAGGTTATTAAGTGAAGACATATTGAATCTGTCACATTCTTTTTACCTTTACATTTTAAATGTGCAGATATGGGTCGTTTGACTTCTGGCCCATAAATATTCACAGTCAGAAAACAAAACCCTGCTCCTGTGCACACGTCACACTTACACCTCCCAGCAGGGGGAGCAGTGGCTCATTAACATTATAAGAGACACGCCCACAAACAGGCGACACCCCCCCCCCCTACTTTTCATTGCACCAGAACCTTAAACCATCAATACTCAGGATTTCCAGATGTGTCACAGCTGTATATCAAGCCCATCATATTGCACATGAACAATACTGACTGACCAACAGCATCACCTGGTGAACTGAGTCCTCAGTCTAACCACACTGCTCATGTCTCCTGTCTGTTGTCCAGGGAAGTCAGTGATAATCATGAATATCATCAGGTGCACTCTGGTGGTCGTGCTGGTTCCAGTGCTGGTCTGGACTCTGTGGACGAGGTAAAACAAATCCATCAGCTCACCCTCTGCTCTTTTACTGTCTTCTTCACATGTCTTCAATCACTAGTTTCAGTGTTGTTGTGCAATAGGAGTAGACTTGACGTTGGCTAATTATTAATAATCATGAAATATGATTATTAAAATAATAAAAATTATCTATCAAAAATAATTAAATTATTAATTGAAGATGATCAGTAATCAAATAACAATTAAACCACTAATGAGAAAATAGGAATTATCAATTAGAAAGTACAAGCTATCAATTAACAATGATAAGGTTATCAACCAAGAATAATGAAAATAATTAGTCAAAAACAATAAAATTATCAATTTAAGAATAATACTATCTATATTAATAATTGAGAAAGGGGGGCACCACCCTGGTTTCCAGGGACCAACGATGTCAAGCTATAATTATCAGTCTCATAATGATAAATGTCAAATTAATAATGTCAATATTTTAATATTAACGATTACTTAATAAACAGTGAAGGCTTCTAAGTTCGAGCACAGGCAATCATAATCCAGCTGCAATCACACACTTATGCACAAATAATCATAGACTACAGATACTTTATTACAAAAGTATTTATTAAAAAGGGGAAATAAAGTTATAATGTTATTCAATGATTTATCATTTTAACAAGCTCCGATATTTCAAAGATAAACACAGCAGCACTTATCACAATTCAGAAAATACATGTAAAACCTGCGGTCTACCTATGTATGTCTGTCTCTGTGTGTGTGTCTGTGTCAAAGTGTCTCTCTGTGTGGGTGTGTCTATGTGTGTGTATGTGAAATAAAGTTAGTGTTATTTAATGATTTATCATTTTAACAAACTCCCATATTTCAAAGATAACAACAGCAGCTTATCACAATTTAGAACACGCAAGTAACCTCTGGTCCATCTATGTGTCTCTGTGTGTGTGTATCTGTCTGTGTCTATCAATGTGTGTGTGTGTGTGTGTGTGTGTGTGTGTGTGTGTGTGTGTGTGTGTGTGTGTGTGTGTGTGTGTGTGTGTGTGTGCGAGAGAGAGAGAAAAAGAAGGGGCGTGGCGATGACGCTTAGTGACATCACATCTAAGATGGAGGCCGATCATGATTCGTGGAATCAAGGCCTAAAAACTCTCAAAATGGCGGATTGACTACAAAACAAGATGGCGGAGCCGTTATGAATTTAGAGCCAGGATGGGAGGAGAGAGAGAGTGGAGGCGTGGCAATAATAGACTCAAAATGGTGGGTTAACTTGCGTTATTCAAGATGGAGTCTATGTTAATGACACCATGTGGCCGGAGCTCACACTGGTGGTCGTCACATGAATTACACAAAGGAAATTTTAGACAAAGAGAATTCTTATCTCTGCTTGGCTTTGGGGGCCGAATGGTTTCCAGATGTGTTCAGCCTCTCTAAGCATAGATTTAACTATGTGACATGAACTGTATTATAAATACAGATCGGAAGTGTGTATAGGTCGGTTTAGAAGGAGAGAGAGAGAGAGAGAGAGAGAGAAAACATGTAAGGAGAGTTCAAAGAAGCTCTTAAAAAAATACGCCTGAGATGAGTTAACAGTTATTCACCCCTCAGCCCTCAAGCGAGCGTTGTGGGCCGAGGTTCTGATCGGTGAAATCACTGCAGACTCACACAGACGTTAACAGCGTGGCTGGAGGCTTTCCTCGCAGCGCTCAACCACTAACACCAAACCCGGAAATGAACCGGAAGTAGCGGCTCGTCGTAGCCGGCTAAAACAATGAGACTCAGCGGTCTCGCAACAAATACAATCAAATATTAAACAATATGCTACGTATCAAAACTAACATCTGCCCAGACAACATAAGCCTCTTACTGTGACCGTGATTTCGTGGGTTGCATGCGCATTGGCGCGAATCTCCCGGAGGTTCAGTGAATAGCTTGAAGTCTCTCAGGCGGGCTCTCGTGAGCACCGCAGCTGGGCCGGAGCGGATCCGTCGTGCTCCGTGACGGGATGAGGCTTCGTCTTCTTCGGTAGCAGAGGAGATCGTGCTGCCTTACAGGGACGTGCGGCTGCTTGTAGCCGTTGTAGATCGTGTGGAGAAAGAATAAAAGTAAAGTCCGTGGGGAAAAATTAAACAGTCTGAGATCGTCCAGCGAGCAATTTCCTGTTTGATCTTTCCAAGTTAAAACAGGAAAAGTCCTTTCCAAAATAAAACGTCAACTAAGATAAAAGAATAAATGAATGAAATTAATTGAAATGAATAAAACAAACGTCTTATCGCCTCCATTAGCTTACTGGGTCGACTGTGAAGACCCCCGGGGGGGGTCTAGTGGCGACGTCAGCATCGGAGGAAAAAGAGAGTTAAGAGAAAAGTAGTTCCCTCCTTAAGTTTGCTGGATCCTCTGGGCAGACCCGAAAGGGCCTGATGGGAACGTCAGCATCGGAGGAAAAAAGAGAGAGGTTTCTGTGAGCTCAGCCTTTTTAAGTCATGTTCCAGGTGACTCCCCCCTGGGAGGAGGGGTCAGGGGTCAGTGTGGCCCTCCAGCCAATTGAGTTGTCAGGATTTGGCCCCCAGGGGCGGGCTTACAGTGGGGACCCAGGAAGTGACCTGCTGCCACATGGTGATAAGGGCCCCATGCTGGATTTTTAAATGTAAGGGGTTACCCGAGCCTGGCCTAAGGTTTTACGACTCTTTGTTCTAAGTCAGATCACTGGGCCTTGCCCAACAGTGTTATGAAGTTCATTTTGTCAAATGTTGTGTTTGTTGTTGTTTTCGATCCAGGATGAAGAAAACTCTGAGCTTGAAATCAGAAGTGAATGAAGCTGTGGAGATGATAGAGGTGAGAGACAGTGAGGCCAAAAGAATGACTCCATATCACTGTTTTCATCTCACTATGTTAGAGAAAGAGATAAAACATTTCTTGGATCAGCTACTTTGTCTGAATCTGCCCCAAAATGTAAAAGGTTCTTTCCATTGACCGTATATTAAAATGGACGTAGACTCTGGGTCTAGAAAGTGAAGTGAACGATCCATTTAGAGTCAAATAGACCATAATGCACTGCAGGCATTGGGTCATGGATACCATGTGATTGACAGCTAGTACTGGGTGCAGGTCACAGGTTTAGGTGGGCGGGCACTGTCCTTGGGCCCTGAGCCAGGCTCCACCCCCTTTCCTCCATATATGGTTACTTCTGGTTTCAAAAAACAAGATGGCGCTGGACACAAGTCAAAAATGGAGGCTTCAAAATGGCAGCTCACAAACCAATGGGTGACGTCACGTTGACACTTCTTTCTTGGTCCATGTCCCGTCCTTCAGCCAAGTTTTGTGGAAATCAGTTTATCAGTTTTTGTGTAATCCTGCTGATGAACAAACAAACCAATGGACAGGGGGCGCAACTACGTTCAAACTGTTTGGAATGAACTGTGATTATTTGCAGGTTTCATGAATAAAGTCCAGAGATGATTAATATTTTCTCCTCTCTCCTCCATCAGTTAGACAACTCTCCTGAGTATGACGACATCGATGCTGCAGCACAGACAGAAGACACCGAGGAGCAGGAAGACCTGGTGTGAAGCCTCAGGTCAGAGCCACAGGGACAAACACAACCAAGATGGACGACTTCAGAGAACATCCGTACAAGCGAGTTTCACAGAAAACATAGTGTGTAGTTATTAAATACAGGAAATCTGTCCAAACAGCAAAATATCTGAGTGCAAGCGCAGAGTTTGAGCACAAGCAGAGTGAATCTAAGCAGCAGCAGGAGCTGTGTGAGTGCAAGCGCAGAGTTTAGAGTAAAAACACCACGAAATCTGAACGTGCAAGTCCAGCTCTCAAACTAACAGACCATGCTTATGAATAAAGAGAAAACACCCGTACATTTCCTTTCAACTCGTGGTTTCCTGTTGTCTTCTCTCCTCAGGTGCACTGTGATTGGTTGAAAGTATTTGGGAGGGAACAGGAAGTCTCTCTCTCTCCATCCCCGGTTGCAGCAGCAGCAGTTTGTACAGCATGACCTTTAGAGCAAGAGTATTGTTGTGTTGTGTCTTTTCTTTTTCTTTTCTGATGGGTCCAGTCGTCCAGTTTCCGCAGCTTTATTTCTGTGAGCTTTAGTTCTGATGTTGGTTTAGGTTGAAGGAAGATTCTCAGATCCTACGACCCTTTGTGGGTTGGTGTGTTGGCTTTTCCTTCTTTTGTCCATTTTGCCGGCCTGTTGTTGAAGTTGTTGTCTTTTCAGCAACAAGTATATTTTCTTTTTGCTGTTACTCTCTGAACTGTGCTGGACGTCTTGGTGATGAGCCTGTGAGGCTGTGGTAACACCATGTGACTCTTGTCTTATACATGATATTAATGTGGTTAATGGATATTAATTATTATGTATCTTGATTTCATGATTCTTTCTTAAATAAATGTTTTTGGTCTTTTGTTTTCACTCCTTATCTGTTTGAGTCTTTGTTTTTCAGCAGAATTACACCAGAAAACAAAAACAGATTTTTCCACAAACTCATCAAATTTGGGCACGTATCCTGATAAAGGGGCGGAGCCTGTAGCCTGTTTGTATCACTTTCTTTATAATTGTGAGACTGATGAAAACAGTCAGGATTATTCAGAGGACTGGTTTCTATGAGTGATTGAACTCTGGTGCAGCTGGATTGAATTGAGGGAGACGGTTGGGCCTTGGTGGAGGTTTGAGCTCGACTCAGTGACAGACTTGCTTGGTGGGTTTAACCAGGGTTTGTATGTGTGATGGATAAATGTTGATAGTTGTACTCGTTTCCTCTGAGGACCGGAGGGAGAACGTCTCCTGTGGACGTGAGCTGCTACTGACGTGATGAACGCCTTGAATGTGACCGTTAACACAAAGTGAACTACTGACACCAGGTGAGCTGTGTTGCCTCTGGTGTCGGTTCAAAGTTTGCATCAGGCCCATTGATTTCACTTAAGTGTTTTGTGGTATTTCTCACATCACGTGTCAATGAGTTTTCCTCAAATCTCCTTTAATTTGTTTTCCTTGTGTCAGTGAGATGTTGTGAAGTGGATGATTCAGGTTTGGTCTGAACAGACACTTAACTTATTTATCACACTTGTTCAAACCACATTTTAATCTTCCACCATCGGGCTCAGCCTGCAGGTAGGTGTGAAGAGGAAGGAAGTGGGTGGGGTGTGTGTGTGTGTGTGGGGGGGGTTAATAGTTTACATTTATCTTTAGACGTGTCTGTGATGTCACTGAGTTTCATCTTGTGCACATTATTTATCTGAGGAGGTTTTTCTTGTTTGAAGTCACAGACGAGAGCAGCAGCTACTATGAGTGTAACTGCAGCAGCGAGTGGATTTGTTCTCCTTCTTCTCACTGTGACAGGTACTGTACGTCTGCATTCATGTTTCTCTGTATTTTACACTCGGACTTCTGATTCACCTGAAGTGAGTTTGAGAAAGAAAGTAAAAATATAAATGAACCATTCAATCAGTGTCAGATCACCACCTGTAAAGTGATGCAGAAAGAAAACATATGAATGAATTATCATCAGTGTTATTTTGTATCTTTGTTTAGAAGTTTCAGGCAGATCATGGTTTCTATCGACGAGAGTCTGAAATATTATTCTCATCATGACTGAGTTCCTCTCCTCTCGATGCAGGAATTGTCATCAGTGTGTGGAGTCATTAGTTGAAATGCTATGGAATGCTGCTCATGGAAATGTGTTTCTTTTCTACAGAAAGTAAAAAGTAAACTAAGTGTTCTCTGGTGTGGTTATGAATCTGATTCTCTGTGTTACAGTGGTACAGTGTGAGAATGGCTGGGATGTGAGTTACACTTCTACTGAGATCTGTGCCTTCAGAGGATCAACAGTGGACATTACCTGTACCTACACATACCCATCCACAGTTAATAACCATGATACTACAGTTCAGGAAACGTTCTGGTTCATTAAAGAGAGTAATGGGATTCACGTTGATGTAACGACTGATCCGGAGTATTCAGGTCGTGTGGAGAATCTCTGTGGAAACAACAAGTGCACTCTGAGAATCTCTAACCTGAGAGAGAGCGACTCAGCTGTGTACAAGTTCATGTTCACAACAAACCAACCTACTGGGAGTTTTACTGGTTCACCTGGAGTCACTCTGTCTGTCACAGGTAACGTTTACATCTGAACATTCATTCATTTATTTCCTACATCTTGTTTGGTTCACTTGAGTGTGTCTGTTCACTTTTATATGCATGTGTGTGTTGTTAGTTTGGACTAAAATTAATTCCTTATTCTCACACACAGATTTGCATGTGGAGGTGATAGGATCAGAGATGTTTGGCTCTTATTACCGTTCATTGCTCTGGTGTCAGAGCAGGTGTCGTCTTCCTGATCATCTGAACTACGTCTGGTACAAGAATCAACAGAAGAAGAAGGAAGGAGCATCTTATACAGATAGTTTTTATTCTACAGACAGAGTTTCCTGTGCTGTTAAAGGACACGAGGATTTCCGCTCTCCATCAATCAGTGTGTTTAATCTACAGTATTTCACTAACAGCACCATCTGCTGGAGTATTTGAGATAATGCATTGTACCATAACTTCATGTGTCTTTAAATACTTTTTTCTGCATTGGCACATTGAACTCTTGGGATACTACTGTCAGTACTGACAAAATAGTGTATTACTAGTACTAGTATTCTGCTTGTGTAAATATAGATGGAAGACATGACTGCTCCCCAGAAGTGAAGCCAAAGCATTGAGATCGCCCCCTGGTGGCTGGCTGCAGTATAGAACATACATTCTGTATCCTCCATGTTAGTAGAAAGGACATGGACCAATCTAAAAATTCAAATTCATTTTTCTCAAAGATGGTTTGTGTCATTTTAGGTCGTTCTCATCTCACTCTATTGTTCATGTTTCTCATAAGTTTGGTTTTAATTAGTTATTTGATGATATGAAACTTAGATAACTTCATGATTGACAGCTGAGGCTGATTCAGGATTGGTCAAGCTCATGTATGGGCGGGACCTTGATACTGTGGCTCCACCTCCGGATCACTACTGTGCAGACTGTGGTTCCAAATGTGAAAGATGGCAGCGTTGGTATCCAGGATATTTTGGCTTCATTTCTGGAGAGTGGGAGGAAGTGGAGACGTGTCGTCCATCTTTGGTCGACTCTGCATAAAAGACACAGATCATTTCCTCCATATTGGCCAGTTTGCTCCATTATAAGAGCAACTTATACAAGGTCCCTCATGTTCCTCACCTCCAACAGTGTGTTTCTCCCTCACTCTGAAGTCTAAAGGGAACTTCACTGTGTTTAATGTGAACTGAAAGTTTCCTCATCTTAGCATCGTCATCATCTTAAAATGAAAACCTGCCGACTGGTGATTCACCAGAGAAAATACATGGAGTTAGTTTTATAAATGTATAAGTTCATCTTCTGATTCTCTGATCTGCTCTGTGTTACAGTGGTATGGAGTCATGTCTGGAATGTGAGTTACACTTCTACTGAGATCTGTGCCTTCAGAGGATCAACAGTGGACATTACCTGTACCTACACATACCCATCCAGGATGAATAACCTTTATACTACAGTCCGGGAAACTTTCTGGTTCATTAAAGTGAATAAAGAGATTCACGTTGATCTAAGGACTGATCCGGAGTATTCAGGTCGTGTGGAGAATCTCTGTGAAAACAACGAGTGCACTCTGAGAATCTCTAACCTGACAGAGAGCGACTCAGCTGTGTACAAGTTCAGGTTCACAACAAACCATGGAGTGAGTTTAACTGGTTCACCTGGAGTCACTCTGTCTGTCACAGGTAACATTTACATTAGAGTCAGTTTGAAATGTTAGTGTGTATGTTGAAATAAAACCACATGTTTGTTCACAGACCCTCAGCTCCAGGTACATGTGAGGAGATCAACAGCCAATCCATCTTCTACCTGGACAGAGCTGACCTGTCACAGCAGGTGTCAGATCCCTGATCATCTTTCCTACGTTTGGTACAATAACAATAAACCTGTTGGACGAAAAAAATACTTTCACCTCCGACACGTTGATGCTGAAGACAGCTATCACTGTGCTATAGAAGGACAGGAGCGTTTCCCTTCTCCTACAGTGGGTGAGTTTACTCCTCCTCATGAAGCTACAATAATGTGGAAATAATTTAAATTTAAATTTTTAACAGATAATACAGACAGTGTTTTGATTGTATTCTCATCCTGTGTGTTAATATAGACTATACTTCAGACGCTCCAAAGCCTCCCTCTGTGTCAGTGAGTCCCTCTGGTGAGATCATGGAGGGCAGCTCGGTGACTCTGACCTGCAGCAGTGATGCTAACCCAGCAGCTAACTACACCTGGTACAAGAGAAGTGGAGATAAACAAGTTCAACGTCTCAGTGAAGAGACACAATTTGTCCTCAGCTCCATCCGGTCGTCAGACTCTGGAGAGTATTACTGCACAGCTGAGAATGAGCTGGGAAGGAGTTCAGCAAACATCTCTATCACTGTGACATGTGAGTGAAACACAGGTTATTAAGTGAAGAGATATTTAATCTGTCTCATTCTTTGTCCTTTACATTTTAAATGTGCAGATATGTGTCGTTTGACTTCTGCCCCATAAATATTCACAGTCAGACCATCAGCAGCACAAAGAGGATCCACCCAGCGTCTGTTAAAACATCCATAAAGCTTTCACCATCCTCAGTAAACTTGACAGATATTTCCTTCAATGTGCACATTCACGTGACGAGCAAACATCTCTCAGCAGACAGACAGTGGTGAAAACAAAACCCTGCTCCTGTGCAAACGTCACACATACACCTCCCAGCAGGGGGAGCAGTGCCTCATTAACATTTAAAGAGACACGCCCACAAACAGGCCACTCTGAATAGGCTTTAAGTCCACGTTACAAACTGGACTATTTTTTGAAAATCTGTGGACATTCAGGGGAGTCTGGAAACAGCAGTGCAACAGGAAGTCATTGAGGAAAACCTCTCACTTAACAAGAAGAAGAATTTACCTGTGTCAGTTTAACAACTTGTTGTTGTAACTCATTGACTCCACTCACCTGAGAACCTTTGACTTTAACACATCGTATCAAATGTTAAACACAATGTCTGTCATCTGTTATCATCGTTCTGTTTCCACACATACAGACGCTCCAAAGCCTCCCTCTGTGTCAGTGAGTCCCTCTGGTGAGATCATGGAGGGCAGCTCGGTGACTCTGACCTGCAGCAGTGATGCTAACCCAGCAGCTCACTACACCTGGTACAAGGAGGACGAGGACTCACCAACAGCATCAGGACAAAACTTCACCATCACTGATATCACAGCTGAACATGGTGGAAAGTATCAGTGTGAGGCCCAGAACACACACGGACGTAGTAACACCACCTTACATCTGACTGTTGGAGCAGGTGAGTTAAGCACTCTGACTTTTACAGCCTACAACCCCCCCCCTCGCCTTCTTTTCATTGCACCAGAACCTTAAACCATCAATACTCAGGGTTTCCAGATGTGTCACAGCTGTATATCAAGCCCATCATATTGCACATGGACAATACTGACTGACCAACAGCATCACCTGGTGAACTGAGTCCTCAGTCTAACTACACTGCTCATGTCTCCTGTCTGTTGTCCAGGGAAGTCAGTGATAATCATGAATATCATCAGGTGCACTCTGGTGGTCGTGCTGGTTCCAGTGCTGGTCTGGACTCTGTGGACGAGGTAAAACAAATCCATCAGTTCACCCTCTGCTCTTTTACTGTCTTCTTCACATGTCTTCAAACACTAGTTTCAGTGTTATGAAGTTCATTTTGTCAAATGTTGTGTTTGTTGTTGTTTTCGATCCAGGATGAAGAAAACTCTGAGCTTGAAATCAGAAGTGAATGAAGCTGTGGAGATGATAGAGGTGAGAGACAGTGAGGCCAAAAGAATGACTCCATATCACTGTTTACATCTCACTATGTTAGAGAAAGAGATAAAACAATTCTTGGATCAGCTACTTTGTCTGAATCTGCCCCAAAATGTAAAAGGTTCTTTCCATTGACCGTATATTAAAATGGACGTAGACTCTGGGTCTAGAAAGTGAAGTGAATGATCCATTTAGAGTCAAATAGACCATAATGCACTGCAGGCATTGGGTCATGGATACCATGTGATTGACAGCTAGTACTGGGTGTAGGTCACAGGTTTAGGTGGGCGGGCATTGTCCTTGGGCCCTGAGCCAGGCTCCACCCCCTCTCCTCCATATATGGTTACTTCTGGTTTCAAAAAACAAGATGGCGCTGGACACAAGTCAAAAATGGAGGCTTCAAAATGGCAGCTCAAAAACCAATGGGTGATTTAACGTTGACACTTCTTTCTTGGTCCATGTCCCGTCCTTCAGCCAAGTTTTGTGGAAATCAGTTTATCAGTTTTTGTGTAATCCTGCTGATGAACAAACAAACCAATGGACAGGGGGCGCAACTACCTTCAAACTGTTTGGAATGAACTGTGATTATTTGCAGGTTTCATGAATAAAGTCCAGAGATGATTAATATTTTCTCCTCTCTCCTCCATCAGTTAGACAACTCTCCTGAGTATGACGACATCGATGCTGCAGCACAGACAGAAGACACAGAGGAGCAGGAAGACCTGGTGTGAAGCCTCAGGTCAGAGCCACTGGGACAAACACAACCAAGATGGACGACTTCAGAGAACATCCGTACAAGCGAGTTTCACAGAAACCATAGTGTGTAGTTATTAAATACAGGAAATCTGTCCAAACAGCAAAATATCTGAGTGCAAGCGCAGGGTTTAGAGTAAAAACACCACGAAATCTGAACGTGCAAGTCCAGCTCTCAAACTAACAGACCATGCTTATGAATAAAGAGAAAACACCCGTACATTTCCTTTCTACTCATGGTTTCCTGTTGTCTTCTCTCCTCAGGTGCACTGTGATTGGTTGAAAGTATTTAGGAGGGAACAGGAAGTCTCTCTCTCTCCATCCCCGGTTGCAGCAGCAGCAGTTTGTACAGCATGACCTTTAGAGCAAGAGTATTGTTGTGTTGTGTCTTTTCTTTTTCTTTTCTGATGTCGTCCAGTTTCCGCAGCTTTATTTCTGTGAGCTTTAGTTCTGATGTTGGTTGAGGTTGAAGGAAGATTCTCAGATCCTACGACCCTTTGTGGGTTGGTGTGTTGGCTTTTCCTGCTTTTGTCCATTTTGCCGGCCTGTTGTTGAAGTTGTTGTCTTTTCAGCAATAAATATATTTTATTTTTGCTGTTACTCTCTGAACTGTGTTGGACGTCTTGGTCATCAGCCTGTGAGGCTGTGGTAACACCATGTGACTCTTGTCTTATACATGATATTAATGTGGTTATTACATGGAAAATGAATTATTGTGTATCTTGATTTTATGATTCTTTTTTAAATAAAGGTTTTTGGTCTTTTGTTTTCACTCCTTGTCTATTTGATTCTTTTTTTGTCAGCAGAATTACACCAGAAAACAAAAAAAATATTTTTCCACAAACTCATCAAATTTGGGCATGAATCCTGATAAAGGGGCGGAGCCTGGAGCCTGTTTGTATCACTTTCTTTATAATTGTGAGACTGATGAAAACAGTCAGGATTATTCAGAGGACTGGTTTCTATGAGTGATTGAACTCTGGTGCAGCTGGATTGAATTGAGGGAGACAGTTGGGCCTTGGTGGAGGTTTGAGCTCGACTCAGTGACAGACTTGCTTGGTGGGTTTAACCAGGGTTTGTATGTGTGATGGATAAATGTCGATAGTTGTCCTTGTTTCCTGTGAGGACCGGAGGGAGAACGTCTCCTGTGGACGTGAGCTGCTACTGACGTGATGAACGCCTTGAATGTGACCGTTAACACAAAGTGAACTGCTGACACCAGGTGAGCTGTGTTGCCTCTGGTGTCGGTTCAAAGTTTGCATCAGGCCCATTGATTTCACTTTAGTGTTTTGTGGTATTTCTCACATCACGTGTTAAACACGTGAAGAAGAAGGAGTCAGGTGTGTTTTAATCCACCATGTTCACACGGCGGCCATTTTCCTCTGACGTCTCTCTCAGGGTGTGAAGCTCGAATGTTGTTACAGAATAATGTTGTACTGCTGTGATCCAGGTTTATAACTTATACAAAAAAGATAATATATTATCACTTATTCTTAATTAGGATTATTGATGCATTATTAAAATATTAGTTTTGGTAATTTTGGTTAAACATAATAATTTTGTTTGCTGAACCTTTAGGAGACTGATGTTAATTATAACTTTTCTTTTTCTTCACAACATTATTCATATTTATTGTCTTGTTTATTTCATTTGTTGTTCACTCACAACTTCCTCTTTTCTAACTTTGTGATGTTCAGTTTTGCAACAAAGCAGATTTTAATTAGGGATCATTAAATAGTGTTTTTAGTTTGTTCATACATTTTAATTTTTACCTAAAATGTGAAGCTCATTTGTTCTAATTTGCTTTTGATTTGAAACTCTTACTATATTTTAATCTCACTTACAGTATTATATTATATAATATTAATTTAATTTGTCTTTTTTTTGTCAATCTTTATTGCATCTGAAAGAGACACTGAACAGATGAGATTAAAGTTTTTCTCAAATCTCCTTTAATTAATTTTTCTTGTGTCAGTGAGATGTTGTGAAGTGGATGATTCAGGTTTGGTATGAACAGACACTAAAGTTGTTTATCACACTTGTTCAAACCACAGTTTAATCTTCCACCAACAGGCTCAGCATGGAGATAAGTGTAAAGAGGAAGGAAGGTTGTGTAACACCACCTTACATCTTACAGAATCTGTCTTTCTTCTCGGACTCTTCTGTGTTGGAGGTCGACGTGTCTGTAATGTCACTGAGTTTCATCTTGTGCACATTATTTATCTGTGGAGGTTTTTCTGGTTTGAAGTCACAGACGAGAGCAGCAGCTACTATGAGTGTAACTGCAGCAGCCAGTGGATTTGTTCTCCTTCTCACTGTTCATACAGTGTTTAAAAGATATTGTCTGAAGCTAAATTAGATTTCAATTGTACATAAAATAATTGCAGACTTCTTAAAAACTTGATAAACCAACTTTATATTGGCCCATTAAAGAAACTGTATAAATTAATTTTTAAATAAAAACAATGAAAAATAATACATTTTCTTAAACTTTACCAATATTAAAGACAGAGTCAAAAAGACAACAGCCAATCAGATTCGTCCTGTAGTCCCTGCCCCAGTGGAATTATGATGGAATTACACTTTCAAGTGCAAGTACCTCAAAGTAAATATGAACAGTACTGAACAGTCAAACACAATAAACATATTTTTTTAGACCTATTTATTGTAATCAACAGGGCATTTGGGACAAATAAATGAATCTTAATCTTAATCTTAATCTTAATCTTAACAGGCCTTCAAATTAAGCAGTATTACAAAAGTCCCTTTTACAGTTTTTCTCAGTTGTTAACACACAAAAAGCAAAAATTCGGCACAATTTGCACAACATTCACTTCATGTACCAATAGCTTGACCCCATTTGGCACGACTTCACACTCCCTTATCTCATTAGACTCTGACTTTCCTTCTTTACACTCTGATGTAAATTACACATCACCTTGTTGTCAAAACACTACACACAATGTTCAGTTGTTGCACACACTTCTCAAGTAAAATATCAAAGCATCAACCTACAACACACAAATACTCAAATCTCTAAACATTCAGGTCTGTTGAGCAATTTGCAATCAGGACTGCAGCATAAAAGTGTCTTCAGCCTCTGTTTAGTTTGATGAACAATGGAATAGAACAGAATACAGTGTGCTCACAGTATTTATATTTTGCAGGACTGAAAGAGAACCACACCGTGGAGGAAGAACACGCATGTTCACAGCCCAACAGGAGACTGAAATTGTAGATATGGTTCATGAGAACAATGCTATCACACTCAGACAAATAAAAACTAGGATCCTGGCTGACCATGCTACATTTAGAACATCCAGACCGTCAGCCTCTCTACATTGGACCGTATTCTTCATAGGAGCCATGCGGAGGAAACAAGTGAACAGGGTTCCATTCGAACAGAATCCAGACGCATCAAGGAGTTACGGAGAGAGTTTGTGCTTGTTAGTACCAAACATTCAGCACTGACACATGCATGTATTGTACCTGTAATCCAATATTGTTCCTTTTCTACAGTGTCTCACTGTAGCCCACTGTGTTGACCTCTCTGTGTCCATACTGTAACTTGCATTCTCATGCTGTCTGTGTCAGTACTGTACTGTTCTCTGTGTGTACCGAAATAAACCTTTTTGTGTGCTGTTTTATGTTTGACTATGAAAAAAGTAGGCCTACACTGAGACAGTTTACAAAAGGAGAAATGGCTAATTCTCCAGAGTCATTGTCATTCATATGGTGTGTTCCATTTCGATGATTGTGTTTTCAATTTTGCACTTCAGTGTGCTGTAAATGCTTGGAAGTGTGCAAGCAAATGCTTAGTTGTGTGTACTCAATAAATGGTATGTGTGTGTCATTTGAAAATATGGCTGTGTGTACCAAATGAAAACACGAGTTCTATTTTGTGAACAGTGAAGAGATTTGATGGCAAAGAGTCATCTTGCAAAGGGAGTGTCAGGTTTAACATTTTGTGTGTGAGGTTTTGAGTTTTCTGTGTGCATTTTTGAGAAAGCCGTTATTGTTTTGAAAAACGTGTGTTAACAAATGGAGCGAAGCCAGCGAGCTAGTTCTGGCAGGCAACTTGAGCTGCGCTGCTTCAGTTATGTGGCATACATCAGGTGACATAAATCATGTGACATACATCAGGTGACATACATCAGGTGACATACTTCACTTGCCACAACCAGCCACAGCACTCATCCACCTCATTAGGCGGTCTATTTAAGCAGAGGGAAATCCCATCACTCTCTCTGATTCCTAACTGCTACGCAGTACTGTAGACTTCTGCCTCAGCCCCTCCACCACCCCAGCATCCACCTGTAGGCTTCAACGGGGGGTTACAGCATTAGCTCATCACTCCCATCATTCTTGTGTTATCATATGGGGAGTGATTAAGTTGGAGCCTAGACGCCAAACACAAACCTGTCTACTGTGAATATAAATATCTTAATAAATAAGATAAATAATCAAACGTGAGTTGTCTGACTGAATTGTGAAAAACTGTAATACTTAACTTAATACAAAATAACTGTCTCAGTCATTTAACAGTGTTTTTTTTACCACATTAGGCCCAATGAAATAAAAGTGATTATCCTGCAGTATTAACACTAATTAAATTAGAAAAAAACCTGTGTTTTATTTTGAAAAATTACCGGATCCTCTCCGTTATGACTCATGCTTTACGCATGTCAAGACACTTGTCTCGGTCACGTCACTTTTTCGCTGGACACAAACCAACACCATATTTGTCGGACCCATTTGTCAACAAACCCGGTGAATCCAGCAGGTCTGTTTAAGAAGAAGATCGGCTGCTGGAGATCGAAGTGACGGCGGCGTTAAAAGTACGTTTGAGAAAACAACTCTACCGGTGTCCTGGATTAAAGTCACGGCAGAATACCATTTCTGTTGCCATTTCCGACATCATATCTGTAGTGACATCGGTGGAATTCTTTTTAATTAACAAGTTAATTTTTTATTTTAAATAACAAAACAACCTCTCCAAAGCGCACAGAAGCGCAGCGTGAGCGTAATGGAGCTTTGGTATACGATCGTCTACGTCTTGCTGGTAACTAACCACACAATAATTAATTTGAGGCCGCGTATTAACAATTCATTAATTTCGTTAAATAAAAAAAATATCTACCGATGTCACCAGAGTCCGTACCAGAGGGACTCCGTGGTGCGGCTCCGTAGCCGAACCTTAACGGCCGGTCCGTGAAAATATTGTCTGACATCCAACCTTGTCTTCTTGTCTGCAAGTGTTCATTTTTCACAAAAAAGAGTAACGCGAGTAACAAACTCATCTAAATTTCAGTAATTGTAACTGCGTTACTTGAAAAAATACTTTGTTACATGCTCGTTACCGCTAAAAGTAGTGGAATTACAGTAACGTGTTACTTTGAAACGCGTTACTCCCAACAGTGGTCATGATACAACTGTGTATCAATTTTTGTGAAGATCGGTCAATATGAATGCGGCCTCGGGGGGGCACCGCTAAGCCATTTTGCCACGCCCATTGAAAATTCCTCCAGACTACGTACATTTTCCCCACTTTCTAATTTTCTGCAAATTTTTGTACGAATTTGAGCTTAAAGCCTAAAAAAGCCAATTCATTTGCCTGAAAAAAAATTATGATAATAATAATCCTTACAATTTCAATAGGGCGTCACGGCCTGTCACTGCTCGGGCCCTAATAAAGATGGCCGACATGACAGCTCCTCTTAAATGAAGCCAAAACATCCCCATCGCCCCCTGGTGGCTGCAGGAAAGATGATACATTACTCCATGTTAACAGATGGGACATGCAGCACAATAAAAAATGTGTCAGTGGCTGAAATGTCTCCAGGACGTTTGGGCAGATTACTGCGTTTGTCTTTTTACAGATAGTCATGGTTCCCAGAGGATGAATCCTAATGATTCTAGTGATCCTCTGACTTTTCCTCTGGTGCCCCCTGCTGGTCAAAACTTGTACCATTGTCTTTTAAAACAGCTCAAACAAAGCATTAACCAGACAGACGACATGACGGCCCCAGAGAGTGATGCCAAAGTGTCTCAATCACCCCCTGGTGGCAGTAGAAGTTATTAAACCCGTGCTCTATGTTAGCTGATGGGACATGGACCAAGATGGCAGCCCTCGTGTCTGATATATTTTGGATTTCTTTTTATAGGGTGTGTGGTCAGGATCTGTCCTGTCATCCATCTTTATTTGCAGTCCGTGGCTCCTGCTGAAGACGTGAATGTAAAGATTCTCAAACGCGTCATTTCTTCTATTTATTTGAAGACCATTTGAATTCTGACGTGAAACAGGACGAAGTTGTTTATATTTGTTTTTTCCTGCTTTTCCTGCAATCAAAACCTTCCGAGGAATCAAAGGTTTTGATTGTTTCTGCTTCTTCTTTGTTCTCAGAACTCGTCTGTGGCAGGAGGACGATCGATGGATTTATTGATCAGTGCTGAGGAGGAGACAGATGGAGACACACAGAAGGAGAAACTCGCTTTTCCATCTGTGGTTTCTGTTCCTTTCGTCTCGTCACAGACCTGAAGAATACGTTCACTGAGTTAATTGGTTCATAAACAGTGATTCGAAAAACATATTTAAACCAGAGGAAATAAATGAAAAGTTCTAACATGACGTTTCTCGTCAGTGGTCAGACCTTTGCTGCTCTCTAGTGTTCAGATTGAAGAGCTGCAGGAGAAGAGTAATACTGATAAAATAAGAATTATATATTTTAGTAATAAATGTTTTCTTAACATGTAAGTTTTTCATTATGATTCAAATTGATGTGATTATGATTTTGTAAAATAATTGACAAATTAACTTACAACTAAAAGTAAATTGACTTTCTTCGTATCACTACACACAATATAAAACATTAAAATGACAGTTTTTTATAAGTCGTTTAGAAAAACAGGAACAAACCATTTTGAGTGAAGTGAGCAATACACAAACGAGTCTCATTATTTATAACCAGATAACTTTTATTATAAATATACAGTGTTAAAATGGAATGGTACCTGACACTGCAGCCGTTCATCTCTTTTACAAACAGTGGAACTCGAGTTTGTGCTGCAGACGTGAACCAATCAAATCACACAGACACACAAACAGAGCGTCGACCAACACCAAGTTAAACCTGGAGTCCAGGAAGAGTTTGTCTCTTTCGCTCCCAAGCGTCCGAAACTTGATCTGAGTTTTTGTTTCATGGAGAAAAAAGACGAAATCATGAGGCAATGAAGCTGAGATCAAAGCAGATCAAAGGACAATGTGACGGAGACATTCATCCACAGTTCACAACAGTTTTTTCAAAAGAGCCACGTGAAACATTTTAACATCTGAACGTCTCTGCTAACAGAGACATTACCCACAAACCACCTCTGCTGCCTCCAAAGAACAGTTATGTCTTAGAGCGGAAATTATTAGTTATTGATCAGTGGAGTGAAAGAAAATCCAAATTCTTTTATACAAAAATGTGAATAAATCCAATTTAAATCCTGAAAACGATCCTGAATTATTCAGTTTACAAAGCTGAGATACACAGAAGACTTATCAACAGTATTTTCAATTTGTTAAATTTAACAACGCTCTCCAGAGTTAAATTTACGAAATTCAAACGTAGGACTAAAGTGAATTTATCTATATTTTAACTGAAAATCTTTGGATGGCTGCTCAGAAGTTTGAAGAACAAACTTCCTAAGATTCAATGAAACTCATCGTTCTACTCAGACTCATCTGGACTGATGAACAGAATCACAAACATTAGAATTATTCCAATCGTTTGTACAGAAACAGTTATTTTTATATTTTCTGAACTAAAATGATCCAGATTCAACACAAACAGAAGCTCAACATGTAAAATGTAACTTTCACCGTTCACAGCTGTTAAAATGTCACATGTGGCCTCTTTCTTATTTGATCATTTCTCTTTTCGGATGTCAAACACTGACATCACGCCAACTAGCGCTGGCCACTCGCTCGCTAGGTCCTCAAGTCCTTTAGGTCCAGTTTGCTCCGTCCTGCTGAAATCTGCCGTCACGCTTTCAGTTCAACACAGGTGCAACAGCAGGGGGCGCTGTTCAAGTCAAGGTGGCGCGAAGGCGAACCAGCCAATGTAACTGTGACGTGTAAAGATCAGGCACTTGATTCAAAGTCCTCACACAGACGAGCGGCGCCGGTCAGGACTGAAGTCGTGTGCAAAACACTGGAGAGAACAAATGTGTCCAACATGCAGAACAAATGTAAACGTTTAAATTTCAACAAAACATTTTAAACTAAAAGAAAACTTGAAAAACTAAAGCTTAAATAACCAGAAACCAGAAGAGAAGGAAAAGTCTCATCTCTCGTGGTCCTGGTTTAACATGTCTACTCTACCCCCCCCCCCGCCCCCGGTACATGACGCCGCTGCGCTTTCACCCGACAACGACCGAACGTCGTTAAGAGACATGAAATCGTTAAAAATAAAGACACAACGTCGTAACATTAAAGACACAACGTCATTAGCATAAAGACACAACGTCGCTAACATTAAAGACACATGCATGGAAATCAAAATAAAACAGGTTTATGGTTTGAGGAGAATCAGGAGCTGAGGTTTGACTGAAGCTTCAGAGTGAACCAACGGAATAGATCGTACATGTTTACAGCTGTTTGAAGTCTGGTGGGGGGGGGGGGGGGGGTCAAATGATCTGCGTCACTAGCTCTTTAAATTCTCATTGGTCGGAACGGTGAAAAGAGAAAAGAGCTCAACCGACAGAATCACACACTTCCTGTGAAGTTGAAGAACGTTCAACACTTAACGTCGGAACTGAGTGAAAACAAGACGACGCTCGTTCAACTCTCGGTACGTCGTCCCGCCTCCTCCTCGTTAAGATGGCGACGGTTCGGGTGTGAACGTTCAGAACGACTCTAAACACGCAGGTTTGTAACGAGACGATTTCAGACGAAGCAGGAAGAGGAAACGGGACGAAGAAAACAAAGACTTTGATCGAACGTTAACGTGTTTAAGAGTTTAAGAGTTTGTCACATTTTCCGTAAAAAAAGATGGACGACAGGACAGCTCGACAGGAGCCAAAGGATCTGGATCGCCCCCTGGTGGCTGGCTGCAGTATGGGTCCTAAACCTCCTCCATGTTAGCAGTTGAGACATGGACCAAATTAAATAATTGTTTATCAAAGATGTTGTTTCTGATCGAGGCTGCACGCGTCGTCCATCTTTATTTGCAGAGAAAAATCAAACGTAACCACGGAAAGTGACTTGTGTTAAACTAACGAAATTATTATTATTGTGACGATAACGGACTTCGGAGACGTCAGTGTTTGTTTTCCTGGTTGTTTTGATACTTTGGTGAATTGGTTACGTTTTAATCAACGTCATCGTTCAGACGAACAAAACTAAAAACGGCAAATATTTTCAACAAGTTGCGACGTCTTTTTAATTAAATTCTTTAAAATTATGTTTGAACTCTAAACAAAAAATAAATCTGCTCAGAGCGGTTTGAGTAGTTTTTTTGACTCGCTGTCGTGAAAACTCTTCGCAGCTTCGTCAACAAAACAAAAACATAAACAACAATATGGCGACAGAACTAAGAAGAAACAGCACCAGTTGCTCTCGGGTCAAATAAAACATTGGCAAGAAGGAAATAAACAAAAAAACAAACATGGCAGATATAAATATGTAAAAATACCAAATGAAGCGAACGGGTACAGTAGGTGTGCAAATCTGAACCGTCGTCTGCGGCGGGAAAACAGACGAGTGGAAGGGAAAGGCTGCGAGTAAAGAGATACCTTGATGTTTGCGTTCCTTCAGCGGGTCGACGGGTTGGCACCGAGCGAGGAAGGAGGGTCAGCTGATGACGTGAGGGTCAGCTGATGACGTGAGGGTCAGCTGATGACGTGAGGGTCAGCTGATGACGTGAGGAACGCGTGATTTAAAGTGGAGAGAAGCTGCAGGTTTGATTCTTCAGTTTCACCCGACATAGACAAACAATCTGTATCTGAACGTTGCATAAACTCACGTGAACATCAGATGGAATAATCAGATCTCGGCCGCATTAGCTTAGCTTAGCACAAAGAGTGGAAACAGGGGGAAACCGTTAGCATGGTACAGTCTAAAAAAAGTAGCATACGTGGCGTAGCAGCGTAGTTTCCCTTCACCCGAAAGTCCGACGGTGAAACTGATGACAGACGTCAAAAAGATCGTAATAATACAAACGACGTGATCGGACGTTACGAGTCCAGATTCACACGTTTCCTAAATGTTTTTCTATCGTCAACAAATGACATGTTCAGATCTGACTGTGCACCCCCTGGTGGCGGTCAGGAGGAAGTGGAGACGTGTTGTCATCTGTATTTACAGTTTGTTGTTTCCATTAACAGGATCATCAGCAAACCGAAAACAAAAACAACCCCCCCCCCTTCTCTTTTAACGCCATGTCTGACTGTGTTGACAGCCCAGGCTCCGCCCCCTGACAGACGCTGGTGGAACCATCTTCCTCTTGAAGAACCTGAGGTAGTCTGAACGTTGGGCTACATCTTCATGTGCCATCTCCACAGCAGCCGATAAGGATGTGAGAGGACGACTGTGCCGACGCCACGGTGGACGCGGTGGTCCACACGCCGCCGACGGGAATCGAACCTCGACGAGTTCGAGCTCAGATCAGAAAATGTTGTGATTGGAGAGTTTGAGATTAAATTGGAGGTTTTTACTGAGGAGCGTCTCATGTGATTGGTTTGGAACCGGCTGGTGTTCCTCAGACGACGTGCAGCCGCGCTGACGGGCGGAGACATCAAGGTATCGCTCGGAGAGGAGGAGTCACGCCGGCGAGCGGGTCGCCCGCTGGTCGTTTTAAGGCACGTGTGAGTAAGAAAGGTTTATATCGTTGGAACGAGGGAGCAGGACTATAAACGCTTCACTGAAGGAGGTATAACGTGAAGAAGCTCCTCGTTCCAACACTTTATCAGAAAATAACTATCTCTCTACAGAAGTAGAGTACAATTTAAAAATGAAACTAGCGAACTACAGTACACTCTAGATGCTCATTATGACGTATTGATGCATAGCATCACCCATATATGCAATATTGACTTTAATTTTAAGTATCATGGATCTTATTCAATATTTCACCCTAACATTGAACAGTGGAGTTAGTGTCATGGAGAGTCGTGTTATGGCAGTGTTTGTTAAAGAGTCTCTCTCTCGCTCTCTCTCTCTCGCTCTCTCTCTCTCTCTCTTTTCTTTTCTCCGTGACGAGACGGAACGAACAGAGGAGGAGAAGCTGATTTGTGATTGTCATGAATTTCCTCTGCAAAGTTCAATCAAAGAAACCAGAGAAACACCGGAGAGGAAACGGGAAACGAAGGAGTCGAGTCCGGACGCTCTCCTGAAACGTCTTCTCTCACGTCAGCGTCCGACGCCGCGGCGGTGAGAGCGCCCGCCCAGACTCCAACAACAAGAGAATCCCCGACCCCGTGTGCCAGTTTCCTGTTTGATATTTCCACAGAGCAAGCGATGCTAGAAACAGTGTGTGTCAGCGTTAGAAGGCCCCGCCCTCATCAGCTCCACGGGGCGGGAGCAGTGGGCGTGGCCTGTCTCCTCCTGCTCAGACGTCTGCTTGTTGTTTCTCTCGAGGTCGACCGCCGGCTCCTCCTCCTTCTTCACTTCTGTCTTTACCACCACCACTCCTCCCTCCAGCGGCTCGGCCTCAGTCCACTGGGGGGCGCTGCTGGATCCCGGAGGAAGGAACTTCCCGAACATGGTCCCGTTCAGATCCTCCTCCAGCTTCACCTGGAAGGGAGGCAGCCCGAGCAGGAAGGCCCGGATCCTGCTCGGCGAGCTCAGGTCTGCAGGCTCCTCCTGGTTCTTGGCCTCCTCGTCGGTCTCTTCTCCTCCTGCAGAGCCGGAGCCCCCCCCCAGCGTGGCGTCCTCAGCCGGCTCCGTGCAGCTCGCCCTCGGCCTCTTGGACGGCGTCTGGTCCGCGTCTCCGTTGCTTCCCGCTCGGAACGGGTCCGGCCCCTCCGAACCGGGTCTCTTGACCGGGAAGCGCTTGCTGAGGTTGAGGGGCAGCGCCTGCTCGGGGGGGGGGGTGATGGGCGAGCAGGGCGGCTTGGCGCTCAGGTCCTGGGACAGCGCCTCGGACAGCCGGCGGGTGAAGGTCTGCAGCTGGGACGAGTCCAGGCGGCGAGTCCTCATCAGCTGACAGACCTGAACGCTGCAGTCCAGGTTGAGAGGCAGCACCCGGAGGGGGGGCAGCTGGGGCCGGCTCCTGGCGTCCCGGCTGCCCCCCCTCTGGGCCCCGTCGTCCACGGTACAGCCCGAGCAGCGGTTGTGGTGCTGGTGGCCAGTGTGCGGCGTGGGCGTGTCCCCGCTGGGAAGGGGCGTGTCCGGGCTCCCGCTGGTGGGCTGCAGGGTGAAGACGGCGGGATGGTGCTGGACCGGGTTCTGAGGCGTCAGCGCCGGGCTCTCCGGCGCCCTCTGAAGGCTGATGCGGTTCCTGAAGATGTCCAGAGGACACACCCCCTTGATGGGGCTGAAGCCGCCCAGCGACCCTCCCACAAAGTGGCGAGGAAGCGTGGCGAGGAGCACGGTGGGGGGGGGAGCCGCGGCCTCTCCTCTGTCCGAGTTCAGCTCCTTGGGTTTGGGCTGGAGGAGGAAGGGGGGCGACAGGGGGGAGAGGTCGGGGGTGAGGGGCATGCTGATGGGGAGGAAGGAGGTCTGCAGCTGGAGAGAAGAGAAGAAGAGAAGAAGAGAAGAAGAGAAGAAGAGAAGAAGAGAAGAAGAGAAACGTTACCAAACCGATTCTGATGAATCACACTTTTCATTTGAATCTGATGTTTTCTTTCTGATCTCATGGACGTGATTCAACAAATGTTCATCAGTTAATTGACTTCACATCAGGTAAACTCTGCCAGGCGTAACCATAGTAACAGTACTGAGTGTATCCACTGGGTGGGTGAGTGTGTCAGTGTTCATTTTGGCAGCTATTTTTGATTTAGTCTTTAGACGAAAATTCATATTAGTTTTAGTCACATTTAGTCATTTTTATCCTTCTTAGTTTTAGTCACATTTAATAGCCACATTAAACTCCTTCTCTTCCCTTCTCAGGCCCAGGGAACCCCCCCCCCCCCCCCCCCCCCCCCGTGTTGTGTCTACAACTGCGTACTAGTCTAGCTTGCAGTACTGAGGTTGTCCATTAGATGTCCCTCCTATAGATCTATAGCAGGGGTCGGCAACCTTTACTATCAAAAGAGCCATTTTGCCCCCTCTTCCCCCAAATAAAATGTGTCTGGAGCCGCAAAACATATTTGATAACAAAGCTGATCAAAAGTTTTATATAAAGTTATACTATACTAATCTGTAGATTATTGCATTTATGAAATTATGAAACAATAAAGAAAACTGTTGACATTTATTGCTATTTTTACCTGTTACAACAAAGGGAAACACCAAATGCTTATGAAGAGGAGAAGGAAATACACAGGCAAGTGTCGGCCTACTTTGAAATAAATTAAACGCAGAACTATGTAGGGTTATTTGAGTCATCCCCATATTTGTGGGAAATGTATGAAATAAGAAGAACCCTATTTTGAAATAAATAAAAACATATAGCTGCAGCCTATATATTTTAGTTGGCGTTGGCGAAATGTGAAAACAAAAAGTGAAAGCAGATCAGACCGGAGGAGGAAACTGAAGCTCGGTAGAAACCAGCTGCAGCTTCTGCTCTGATCCAGAAGCTGCGGCGCTGATCTCAGAGCAGCTGAGACCAGAGGAACTCTGTGTCTTCACTGTTTCCAGAGTTAAGAAGCAGCCGGGGAGTCAGTGACCGGCTGCTTCACGTGAACGAGCTCTGATCTCACTGTGTCTCTGAGCGAGTGAGCGGGGCGGGGGGCGGAGCCACGGGACCGGAGCGCTATCTGGGAGCACACACACACACACACACACACAGACACACACACACACAGACACACACACACACAGACACACACACACACAGACACACACACACACCGCTCCGGGTACTTCATGACGGCCTGATACGATTATGTTTTAAAAATTGTTGTGACTTAGTCGACCACCAACATTTTCGTCTCGTCAATGAAAGTTGAAACAGATTTAGTCCTAGTTTTTATTTTCAAAGCTCCGTTTTCGTTACGTTTTCGTCTCGTCTTCGTCTTGTGAAAAAGGTCGTGAACGAATATTTTTCGTCATAGTTTTCGTCAACGGAATTAACACTGGTGGCAGTGAGGCTGGGGTGCAGTGGGAGGAGTCTCACCCTGTGGGAGCTGCTGATGCTCGGCCCCTCCCTGCCTGGGGCCTGCAGCAGCAGCGTCTCGGCTGCAGCTCTGGCGTTGGCGTTGGCGTTGGGTTGCTGCAGCGCCAGCAGCTTGGCCTGAGCCAGCAGCGTGGCCTTGTTGCGTGTTCCCTTCGGCCGGCCGCGGCCTCGCTTCACCAGCACCGAGCCGTTCGGGTTCAGGTTCTAATCAGAGAGGAAGAGGAAGAGGAAGAGGACGTTTACACCAAATTCACACAAATCTCCTGAAATATGACGAATGTGTGACGGACAAACAGAAGATTAAAGATCTAAACTTTAAGGAAGTTTAAGGATTTGAAGTCAGACACACAGCTGCTGTGTCACTTACAGTATGAGCAAGAGGAGGAAGGCGAGGAAGAGGACCAGTTGGCGGAAGAGGAGGAGAAGTGGAGGTTGAGATCTTCTCCTTTGCTTTGGGTCCTGGTTTCCTTCCTCTCTGAAGCGGTTTCCTTCCTCTGATGCCTCGAGGTTTCGGAGGAGAGGGCGATTCTGGGATTTTAAACTCAGTTCCTCCCACTCGGAGATGCTCCTCATAAGGAAGCATCAACCTGAGAGAGAGAGAGAGACGTGAACCACTGGTGTGTGTGTGTGAGTCAGTGTGTGTGTGTGTGTGTGTGTGTGTGTGTGTGTGTGTGTGTGTACCTCTCATAGTGTCTCCTGGTGCACGTGGCGGCGCTGGTGCTGCCGGCGCATCCTCCCAACTCGTTATACACGATTTTCCAGAGTCTGTCGATCGTCACCTGTGATAAAAACACAAAGGTTTCATAAAGTTAAGTTTAATTCCATTAGACTCATTAAGTATTAATTGATCACCTGACACCGTTTTGTCGGTTCCTTGTTCTTTGATTGTGTGAATGTCATTTTGTCAGGGTTCATACACATTTTGACCAATGGATTTCCATGACTTTTCCATGACTTTAAACCAAATTTCCATGACCGAACATTGCGTGAAATCTCGGTGTATACGCGAAAAAGTGACAAAATGTAGTATTCAAACTAACAATGAGAATTCCAAGGCATACAGCACACCTTAAATGACACAAACCAAAGTATGCCTGCTTATATTTTGAGCATATTTCTTTAAAAATGTATGAATTATTTAAAACTCAGCGTAAATGAACTAGGGATGGGCATTCGATTAAATTGTCTTAATCGATCGTCGGAAGAATTAACGATCGATTTTTCGATTAATCATTCATATTTTTATATTAAAATTCACTATTTATAGCCTATATTAAAATGCAGTGAAAATAGAAAAAACAGCGTGTTTCCTCATTGAGATCTTTATTACAAGATTAACAACTCTTGTGGCAGATAAACAGGATCCGTTCAATGTTACACTTGTAAATAAGCGCTGCTGTCCTCCTAAGCCACGCTGAGAGAGCAGCTAGCCGCTGAGAGCTAGCTGGATCTGACGGCTCTCGACCTCTCAGTCCGGTCGTTGTAACGCCCTCACTCCCGGAACCCCTCACCCAGACCCGGGTCTGTCCGGGTTACCCTCCGCGTGGACTGAGGGTCCGTGTGCGGACATGAAGCCGAGCAGCAGAGGCTTAACTCCGGGCTGCTTCCTCCAGCTGCTAACAGACACGCTGTGCTGCGTTCAGGGCAACTCGGATATTCCGACCTCCTGCCACATAGCGAACATGCAATAGTTTATCGATGAAAACATGTCATCAATGAAATTCTTAATGATCAATTAATCAATAGTCGAGTATTTATGCCCATCCCTAAAACGAACAACATGAAAATAAGAATATAACAAATTTCCATGACTTTTCCAAAACTTTTGGGAAATTATTTTTTTCCATGACTTTTCCAGGCCTGGAAAAACACATTTAAAAATTCCATGACTTTTCCAGGTTTTCCATGACCGTACGAACCCTGTTTTGTGTTTCTGCCACAGCCAGCCCCCCCACCCGCCTGAAGCTTAGATCCTATTGGTGCTTGAACGAGCGTCGCTGACTAAATCAAAACCGGATGTAATATTCACTTGTTCCAAAATGTCAACAGTTGCTTTGAATAGGATTTGGATGAACTCACCTTCTTGTAGCCTCCGAGCCGTTTGACCACAGAGTACATGAGGAAGAGGTCGACTGAGGACAGGAGCAGACAACATGCAAATATCAAACAGGGAGCAAATCAAAACAAGTCAGGTGACAGATAAACAGAGTTTGACTCAACGATCAAACTTAATTCTCTCCAGCTTTAAAACAAACATTCAAAACTAAACCTCCTGATATTTTACTCTTTTTAATCAGATAAAAGGCAAAGAGAATCTAAATGTAATGTTGTCAACATGTTTTCTCTCGGCAGCGGTTGAATATTGAATTTGGTACAAAATCGCATCATTAAAACACATTATGTCCTTTTTTAAATAGATTTTTCATCCAATTATAAAAAATGTGTTTCAGGTTTTAAATCTGTAACTGTCACGAGTTTCTGGCAAAGAAAAACAGGCTCTGAGGGAAACTCATCAGAGCCTGAAGGACGGAATCAAACCAGCAACCTGGTTCTGAAATGTCCAAACAATGAAAGAAAGAAAGAGATTTTCTTTTTGTATAAAATGACATTTTTCAGACCAATAACCTTCAGTAGAAATGTGAAAATGTTGATGAACAATGTGGAGAAGAAAATTCATTTCTTGTTCTCAATCCAAAAAAGATTCTTTCTCCTCTTTGCTCCATTGACCCTGAGCTGTTGATGGGAGGAGTCTGAACTCGGAGGAGAACCTGAGGGACTCACTCTTCTTGAAGCCGAGGTTCGGGACCTTGTGGATGGGAGAGCCGTGACGCTCCATGAAGGAGAAGAGCTGATCCAGGAACAGCTGCTCCTCGGGGTGAGGCAGCCAGTCGCCCTCGCAGCCGACCTCCACGCTGCCCATCACGTTCTCCTGAGACAGAGACGTTAATATGGTTTAATCCTCCGCTTCTAACTGAGGCAGCAGATCCAGAGTCTGATCATAAACTGTAATAACACACCAGGACATTAAACATCTTCTTATCATTTCAAATAGGACCAACCTTCATCCTCTCAAGCCACGAGTCTGATTGGCTGGAGGTCGGCGAGTCGCTGCCGTCGCGACCTCTCCTCTTACGAGGTCGACCTCGAAGACTGAGAGACGGACATCCTGCAGAGAACAAACCACAGGCATGAAAAAAACTAAGAATTTAAGTTTAAAAAGAATTACATCTTCCTGAGCGACATTAAAAAGTGTCTTTGTCCGTCTCCGTCTTTACAGATTCACACCAAACTACATGTGTTTCCCTCCAGCGCCACCTGCTGTTCAACTTCATGAACAACACCTGAAAGTCAGAGCAGTAGAAGATGGAAACACAGACTGAACATCGAGTTTCAATCACCACAAACATCACGAGAAGCTTCAGCAGGTGATTATGAATCTGACAAATTAAACCTGATTAAAGACAAAAGGTAAATCAGGTCAGAGTGATCCAATGAAAGGTCTCGTTTCTAAATATTGAACTGCTCTGTATTTATATATTTATATTCATAACAATAATACAAAAAGAGAAATAAGGGAGAATCACACAGTGTGTTGATCACCAGTCAAAGAGCTGAACTGTGTCAGAGGTTCCTGACGACAGATTAAGAACCAGCCCTGGTTAAAAAAAGACTGAACTCGTTAATCCAGTTCCTGTCCTGCTGCGACTTCAGTGTTGACTGAGAAACTCTGAGGAAACGTTTTACATTCACACTGAACTCAAAGAACTTTATAATCGTTCATTTCATATCAAAACAAAACTCCAGATAATTCTAAGAAGCTGTTTCTTCAACCTGCTGGTTTCATCTTAAAAAAGGTTTAGCTTTTTTTAAAGGTGAATAACTAAATTCTTAAAAGTTGAGTCTGTTAGAGCAGAAACAAGTTGTGAACACAGCTTCGATATATCATCACGTTTTAAATCTCCACAGACTCGTGAGACATCTATCAGCTGAAGAGCCTGACCCCTCCCTCTGGAGGAGGAGGAGGAGACCAAACCCAGAGGACCGAGAGGAAGCCCCGCCCCCAGTGAGCGAGTGCACGTGGTTCCTGAGACACTCACTGAACTGCACGGAGAAGCTGTCGCTGCCCTCCATGGTCGGGTGGCTGAACGTGTCCCTGCAGTACATCAGCCGGACGCCAGGGAGCGCCCTCACGCTGCCCAGGGCCAGCAGGTGGGGGTCCTGCAGCCCCGGGCCCCTCGCTCCGTCCTGGATACGCCTCTGCAGCGAGCGGAAGCGGCAGTACTGTGGGAAGCTGAGCACCTTGATGCTCTGACGCTCCGACAGGACGTCTGAGAACAAACACCAGAGAATCAAATCAGTAACTTTATAATAATCCATATTTCTGTGTTTTTAATCCCTGGTTCTGGTCACTTGTCATGTGACCAGTGGCCTCGGTGGTTCTTACTCTCAGGTTTTGCTCTGAGCGGCTCGATGCTCTCGTCCGGGGACGTGTCGACGTGTCCCTCGCTGCTCGGGGGAGGTTTGTGGAGGCCGTTGGTCCCACAGGGGGGCGTCGGCTTGGAGCTGCTGCTCGGACCGGGCGGCTCGGCACACGCCCACTTCACCAGGTCCTCCACCCGCAGCACCATCTTCCTGGACACGGCCAACACCTCATCCTGCACAACAGGTAGAGTCACGTCTGAGAACAGTTCATGGATGATGATGATGATGATGATGAAGAGCATCAGACATGTTAGAAGAAGGACTTGAGGAGTGTGTGAGTGTTGCTGGAGGTCTGAGCTCCACTGAGGTTCTACAGCTGATCCCTGTCTACAGCTCCAGTCTCTGAGGTCTCCTCCCATTCCAGTTTGTCGGCCCTGATCCTGTTTGGTCCACCCCCCCCCATGAATCCTCCACCTCCCCGGGCTACGATACTTTATCCACGATATAAACGCTACATTGAAAATGACTGTTGACGGGAGTTTGTAATAACTGTGTTAATAAGTGTAACAGTATTTCTAAAGATAAAACCAGACCATGGTTTTACAAACTCCTGCAGTGACTCATGAATTTCTCCTCCAGGAAAATCTTAAAGTGGAAATAGAGACTTCAACTGTGGAATATAAAGTTCAAAATGTGGAAAACGTGTCTTCAGACGAGTCATGTGATCAACATGTGGACAACACATTAGTGTGATTCTCATGTGGAGGCAGAAACTGACCCTGTTCATCTTAACTCACAGATTATACGTGACTGATCATCTATAAAGCTGATGATTGATTAATATCAGTTCGACTGAGGAGAGAGAGAGAAATCCTAAATGTTCAGAGATGAGGAAGCAGCGTCCTCGACCTCTCGACCCCTGACCCCTGACCTCTGACCCACCTCTCCGTGCTCCAGGGTCCGGCCCTTCGGTGTGTCCTCAGGCAGGAAGTAGAGTCTGGTGCTGGCCAGCGGGTGGGCCCGGGTCTGGTCCTCCCACAGTAAGGTCACCTGCACATGAGGCCGTGACTTTGGTTAAAATACAGATTTAACAGCAGAAGACTCAACGTGAACTGAAAATACAAGTTAAAAATATCTATGATGTCAGTTAGTCGGTGAAAATTCAAAGAAACTGTCAAATAAGTTAAATATTTCCTTCTGAAATGTGGAGAGCCGACCGATATGGATTTGTTGATGCTAATATCAGTGAGTTAACATTTGATATTATACGTGTGTGTGTGTATATATTTTCTGTCAATGATTCCTCTGATATCATATAAACTTTGTTATAAATGAAATGACTTATTTACGAATATATAAACATGAATGCACATATCTTCTGCATGTTTTATTCTGTCAAATAAGTTTTTCTAAAAACACAGATACTATGTCTGTGAAAGTCTCGACAGATTTCAACAGGACAACTCATAAATAATCCGTGATATAGAAATGTAGCGGAGTAGAAGTGTAAAGCAGCGAGTTGTGTTCAAACTGAATTTGTTAGTTATAGTTAAAAAGCAGCTTTAATGATTCAGAGCTCTGTGAAGCCAGGTGTGTCTCACCTCAGCGATGCACATGGGATCCTGAGGGCCACAGCGGATCAGGTAGAACTCCCCCAGCCGCCACACCTGGACGGGCCCGTCGGGTCGAGTCCTGCTGCTCACCGACTTGTAGAAGGCGTAGCTGCCGCGCTGGCAGGACGGAGAACCCAACCACTGAGGGAGAGACGGCAGGTGAGGAGCAGGAAACCATCAGATCATCACAGCACGTTCACTGGCAAGAGTTTGACTTCAAACATCTGAACACATCAGGATTCTACTCAGTTCAGTGACAGGAATCAAATGTGAGGTCGAGTTGAATCTCAGCCGAGTCACAGAAGCTGAGTGGACTCCACAGACGTCCAGAGGAACGGACTCAGACGGGAGTTCTCTCACACAGAACCTCCAGAACCTCCAGGACCTCCAGAACCTCCAGAACCTCCAGAACCTCCAGAACCGTTCAGGAACTCGTCCAGACTCCAGTGCTGCAGCTGATCATCAGACACATGGATCCAGCTTCACTTCAGCAGAGCAGCTCAGATTCTGCTGGTTCCTCCAGTGACTTTATAAACAACTTGTTTTAAAATAAGGATTATATTATTTTGCTATTTAGATACTTAAATTGCGTTTTGTTTAGAAAAAACACGAATGTCATCACTTTTTATCTGGTGTCGTAAGCAGATGCTAGTTTTTAATGTGCACTTGTAATATTTACATTTTAAAGGATCATTATTAATATTCATCCATCTGTCCATCTTTTCTCTCAAATTCAGTTTGACTCTTTTCGACGCAGATGTTTCTGCATTGACCACTTCACATTTTAATAATCTTTAATACCAGATTAAAAGTGGAAATTCCTCAGTGACGAAACTATCAAATTTAAATCTTAGCGCCTCGATGTTCTCGCCGCGTCCTTCCCACTTTTTCTTGGGTGTGTTCATAACCATAAACTGTGCAGAATTCCACCTCTGGCATCAACGCCTGTGAAGTTGCACCATCTTGCAGCGAAGCAGCATTTTCTCATGTGTAATCAGAGCTCGGAGCGAGATACTGAAACAAAGTGAACACGTCCGAGAGGAGGTGTTAAAGATTAACTCCGTCACCGTGGAGCCGAGTGGAACCTGCAGCCGACACCGACTCAGGATGAGAGCGACTTCGTTTCTCTGACAAAGTGACGACTTGTGATCAGACACAACCTGAAACTTCAGACGTGCACCGACTTGTCTGATATGAATCATCTGTGTCGCACATCTTTTCCAGATTTCCACTGTGTAAATATGTGAAAGAAAGAAACAAAAATCTGATTAAACACAAACAAAGCAGCTTCCTGTTTTCACTCACACAGAGGGAAAAACCCTCCGTAAGTAAATAAATACCATCAGTAGATTGTTGGGTAAATTAATAAATATGATTTGGCTCGTGTGGAGGTCACACGTTTCCCACAGAACGAATCAGAACCCGATCGGCTGCACTCAGGACGTTTCCTCTGAGACTCTGGAAGGAAAAGTAGTTCGGTCTTGTCAGAGTTAGTTTCCAGGTCGTGTGTGTTCATCCACTCAGAGACGTAGGTCAGGCAGAGATTCATGCTGCTACCGGAGTTTCAGATTGGGGAGAAGAGAGGATTAGTTGGGTGTCATCAGCGTAGCTATGGTAGGAAAAGCCATGTGAGTGAATGACCGAGCCGAGAGACAAGAGGAGGGGACCCGGGACAGAACCTTGAGGGACACCAGTCGTGAGAGGACAAGGTCCAGAGACAGATCCTCTCCAGGTTACCTGCTAGGTACAAGGAGGCGTTACTACCAGCATCAGCATTTATTTAACATCTACTTTGAAGCTTTAGTTTGGTTCATATCCCATCTACTAACATGGAGGAGGAGGGGTTTATGACCTATACTGCGATCAACAGCCAGGGGGCGATGGAGATTATTCGGCTTCACTTTTCGAGGCCGTCATGTCGTCCATCTTTCTTCACAGTCAGTTTTCATTTTAAATTGTTTCAGAAACTTTCTGAAAACAAGTTTGTTCCAAACAAACGAGCAGGAGGAACTTGTGATTTGGTCGGGGACTATTTTCCGCGGCGGATTAATCCACGCCATGTTTAACTCGTTTTAGGGAACTCGATGGATCTTTGCTTCATTGTTTGGATCCCTTGGCAAGAAAAGAAAATTCAGGTGCGTCACTGAATCGGAGAATCACAATCGGTGACAACATCAAGGAAAGTTTCATGTGGGACATCAGACACCGATGATCCAGTTTTATGAACGCGTCGCTGTTCTGTGACACTGAATCCATCACGCTGCCTGTGATCCTCTGTTTGCTGCTGCAGGCGAGAAAAGACCGAATTACAGCCGCTCCACATGAAACATGATCCGCCAGCGCACAGCTGCAGGAGGCGAGCAGCGAGCGAGCCCAAGAAATACAGAAAGAAAGAGAAATAACTGATTTAAGAACAAGACCCTTTTTTACCAATAATAAAACGGTTGATCGATAGTTTGAGGTGGAAACAGCAGGCCGATTTCAGAAGCTGGATCCACAACAGTTTGGGATTTATACCCAAATTAAATCAATTATAGAACAGTTGCTGATTTATTCCCTGTTTGCTGAGGACTCTCCTGCTCCTGTCAGGTGTGGAGGTTTGTGGCGATATGAGCAGGAAGCAGCAAAGTAAATCACCAGCACGTCACAGGAGGTGGAACTCCTTCCTGATTTATTTCCCTGACAGTGACCTGGTCTCCGGCTCGTGTGTGTGGACGCGTGGGTTAGGGTTAGGTTTAGGGTAAGGGTAAGGGTAAGGGTAAGGGTAAGGGTAAGGTGGACGCGTGGGTTAGGGTTAGGGTTAGGGTTAGGGTTAGGGTTAGGGTAAGGGTAAGGGTAAGGGTAAGGTGGACGCGTGGGTTAGGGTTAGGGTTAGGGTAAGGGTTAGGGTTAGGGTTAGGGTTAGGGTAAGGTGGACGCGTGGGTTAGGGTTAGGGTTAGGGTAAGGGTAAGGGTTAGGGTTAGGGTAAGGGTAAGGGTAAGGGTAAGGTGGACGCGTGGGTTAGGGTTAGGGTTAGGGTTAGGTGGAGGCGTGGGTTAGGGTTAGGGTTAGGGTTCGGGTTAGGGTTAGGTGGACGCGTGGGTTAGGGTTAGGTTTAGGGTTAGGGGGACGCGTGGGCCGGTGGAGCTGCAGGAAACTACGAGTTCCTTCATATTAACTGAATCAAAATGAACCAGGCAGATTCACGCAGCTTATGATACATAAGGAATAAAAGGCCTGGTGTAGGAGCTCAGGGTGTGGTCGCCTCTGCAGCTGTGATCCATTTACTCATGATAGACGGGACGTGGAGATTCACAGAATATAAAAATATATAAATAATCGGTGTTTCCGCCTCTTTCCTGCAGCGGCTCCTCCGGAGGCGGCGCCCGGAGGCGGCGTGGTCACTGCGCTCGCCGTGCAGCTGCTGTGACGTCTCCTGCCGTCTGGACGCAGGAAATTCTCAAATTCTCACTCCTGTGTCGATCATCCACAACCCCCACCCCACCCGGCACATCCTCCCCCACCCAAAACCCACGGCCCACACCCTGCTCCCCCTCCCCCACCCGCTGCAGCTCTGCAGACGAGCTGCAGCAGGCCGGGGATCAATTTTTAAAAAAGCAGAAAACAGACATCATCCGTGAGCTAGTCAAACAAGTGGGATTCTGCTCAAATCCACACAAACACTGCAGAGACACGTCGCTGAAGGACGTTACTGTGGAGCAACACACACAAAAAAAACACACACACACACACACACACACACTTCTTCGTCCCGTGGGAAAAACAGTGTGCGACACAAAAACTAAAAACAACAAGCTTCATATCCCGAGTCCCGGGAGCAACACGGACGCATCAGTTATGCGAAGTATCACAAAGACAGAATGAAATATGTAATAAAAGTCGACAAGGTCACAGCTGCGTGTTAAACACAATCATCACCACACAACTCGTCCTGCAGGATTCTAAGAGCATCACAAACTCCTCACTGATACACAGTCATGAACCTCGGCTGCAGAAACAATATTAACACAATATATGACATAAATAACCATTAGAATTCACTGTAGAGTCTCAGGGGAACATTTAAACTATACCTACCGAGATATATATTTGTCATATTTTCATTATAACCCCACAAATTTAACATCGAGTCACATTAACGGCTTCAGATCATTTGTATGTTAAATATTATCTCACAATTGTCCCCTGGAGGCGGAAGAAGCTGCTACAGGAATATTTAGGGAATAATACTTTAATATAGATTTACCAGATTCTAGTAAATTTGAGCCACTACATGATCTTCTTAAATATGTTTATAGGGAATATTACACTCATAACTTACAATGAAGACTATTAACATCTCTACTGAGTTATATTATACCAGTTCATAGTTATTTATATGAACAAAAGTTAGAATTACTGCTTCCTGACAATAATACAGATTTATCCAGTTATTATGATAAAGTTTCGCTCAGAATTGAAAACTGTAGATAAATATGACACTTTTAAGAATGAATAAATAGGAGGATTTTTTAAGTTTTACACGACAATGAATGAATGAATAAAATGTTCAGTGAAATCCCAGCTGGGCCTTTGACACGGTGTTATGTACTGCAGGTACTTTGTAGATCTATTTTTGGGAATATTATCTCATACATATCATATATTTGATAACAAAGTAAAGGAGATTACAGACTTATCTCCAGAGTATTAAACCAGATATGACACCAGGAAGAACACAAGTTAGGGAATAGTGAGGTTAAGTTTTAGCCTTTAAAATATCAGTAGTACAGGTTTATTATTAAGGTCAAACAAGGAGACAGCATAAAATAAGTACAGTAGATAGTATAAGTATTTTTACTCATAGTCTGAGTCTGTGTGGATTACTACAATCAGATTCATTATTCATTGTCAGGTAAATTCTTCATATGTTATCGTTCTGAAATGTTTTAGTAGATAACAAGAAAATAATAAACACAGGAACTAGAAATGTGGAATGAAAGAAAGAAAAGAAACTGAAAGCTGAGGAGCTAAACTATAAAACCGATGAGATTTGAAACAACTTATTGTTGTGCAGAATAAAGTTCACACACAAACAGGAATGTTACAGCAGCATTAGATGTTTTTAAGGATTATGTTGTTCTATATAATACGTAAGAGACTTTATCAGGACAACACTATTGATAACAATCATACACATTGAGTTATAGTTATGGGAGTTACTACAAACAGCTATTTGAATGTTATAGCAGTATTAGATATTTTATCATTTAAAACAATATAAATGTTTATTTACAAGGCAAGAATATTACTGGACTTTATAGTGCAAGCTTTAATCATAAGCTGATTAATATAAAAATATTAAACACGTTTCTTTTGGAATTTGAACAGAACAAAGAAGCAGAGAAAATAAAGTTAAATCATCTGTGGACTCAATGTCGCCCCCTACAGGAATATGTACATTTATGTAATGTTGTGGTTTAATTTCAGCAAGAAGACATAAAGTCTCTGGATATGATCCTCTATGTATTTGTGTCGTCATTTACAGTTATTTATAATTAAGTTTGTGTTCAAACAGTAAAATATCAATTCTCAAATACGTTTTTGTCATAAAGGTTTGATAAAATCATCTTAGGAAATATTGACAATGTTTAAACACACATTTGTTGACTAAAATATCATCATTTTGTATTTTTTACTCTCAGAGTCTGTTGCTCTGTTATCTTCTGTCCTCGGATTAATCCATTTATTGATTGAGCTCCGGTTATTTATAGACACTGAGAAAGAATAACAACACTATCTCACCACGTAAACTGACAGTCGACAGCGAATATTCATATTAAAACGATCTATAAAAGTAATGAAGTATTTCCAAAACATTTTGTGTCCATAGATTTATCAATTAATGCTCTTAATATGCGATATTAAAGAGGAGAGCGCATTAGAACACGAGGGTGAACTACAGCAGAGTGAAGTCACATCCTCACACTGAGATGTACAGGAGTGAGAACATAATAAACACATTAATATCTGCTGTAGCACATTGTATGAACGTGATTGAGATTGTTTCTGTGGTGCGGTGGGAGGGGGAGGGAGGGGGAGGGGGGAGGAGGGAGGTGCTCCAGCCTAGTGGTGGAAATGAGGCAGGGCTGAGCAGGCAGGAAAATAAAAGCCACATAATATAATCTGAGCAGTGAGACGACGCCGCAGCAGCAGAGGCCTCTGTTTAAAATGTGAACACACACAGAGACACACACACACACACACACACACACACACGTATGCACAAGAATTTAAAATGGAAACCCTTAATCTGCAGCCTGCCTACGTCGGCTCTCGTGATATTTCTGGGAATAAGAGATTTTTTCAAACACAGGAAGGAAGAGAGAGAAAAACTATTGATAATCAAAATGTCTCTTTAAAAAACAACTGAATAAATAAAATCCATAACGGCCTCTCAGTATTATTGACCTTGGGTATATCCTGTTATTCAAAACGCTCACAAGTTCACCACTGGGGGGTGGGGGGGTAGAAAAACAACATAATGCTGCAGTAAATTAATATTTAAAACTGCATTTTATCATATTAAAATATACAAAGACAACTGGAATATCAAATACGACACATAAAGACACACCCAGCAAATATGGAGGATTGCCGTCAAAATAAAAGCTTATTTATCGACTAAAAAAAAACAAATGCCGAATATGAAGGATTTCTTTCGAGATAAAAGCTTTTATTTTGATAGAAAAATAGGATTCATGTCAAAATAAAAGCAGTTATATCAACTAGAAACACACAATCTTACATTATAGAAGATTTCACTTCGGATATATATATTTATATCACAATAAAAGCTTTGTATTTGCTAGAAATGTTTGATTTGTGTCAAAATAAAAGCTTTTGTCTGAACTAGAAAACACACCCTAAATATATGGATTATTTATTCAAACAATAAACCTATGTCAACAAAAACACCAAATATGTAGGATTTCTGTTTGGATAAAATCTTTTATTTTGACAAAATCCTCCATACCTGGTGTGCATGTGTTAATTAGTCGAAATAAAAGATTTTAATTTGACATAAAATGAGGATTTATGTCAAAATAAAAGCTTTTATTTCGAGTAGAATCACAAACACACTAAATACTTAAGATTTATGTCAAAATAAAAGACTTGGAGGGTTTTATATCGACTGAAAATAAAAATGTGTGTCTCTGAGTGTGTGTCTGTGTGTGTGTGTCCTCTGGATATTTCCTGGGTTTTGAAGCAGGATTTAATATCCTCCATATTTCAAGTACAGAAAAACTCCACATTTACCCTTCACACACACACACACACACGACACACACGACACAGACACACAATATCAACATTCCTGTCTGAAGTGAGGTAATTGCTGCGCAGACAAAATGTCGGTTGTTGAATGTGATCGCGGATTTGATAATAATATGAATATGAATCGTCAGCAGCAGCAGCTCGACGTCACAGATCTGATCCTTCACGTTAAATATGATTATGAATCAGAACGAGTCCGATCCGGCGATGCGACATTTTTTTTTTTTTTGGAGGCAGCTGAAAAGTTTCGTGATATTTTCACGGACTCACACACACCGACACACACACGGACACACACACACACACACACACACAGGCCTTTACATGTTAATGTTATCGTGGAGGGGGGGGTGGGGGGGAAAACACACGGTTCCACTCGAGTCTAACACAAAGAAATGATTCAGTAACACACCGACACACAACACGTCTCACACCGGGAGGCACCGAGCGAGGCTCCGGGGGAGAGGAGCCCGGAGCCCGGTGTCACCGGAGCCCGGTGTCACCGGTGCCCGGAGCCCGGTGCCCACCCCCCCCCCGGGGCCGGCGCCCCCCCACAGCCGCCGAGCCGAGGGGGGGGGGGGGAGTTGGTAAAGTTGTGATTGAGTCCAACTCTCCGGTGGAAAGCAGCGAAGCGACGCGTGAAGCGAGCGGACCCGCGGAGCCTCGGCCCCGGGTCCGGGTCCGGGCGGCTCCCGGTGGAGCCCGGACCCGGACCCGGACCCCGGCGGCCCGGTGGGGGGGCGGCTGGTCGGGTGAGGGGGGGGAAAAGGAGCCTGGATCCTACCTGGATTACATTCTGCTCCATGTCCGTCCTGCATTCCCTCCGTCAGGCCGCTGCTCCGCCGGGACGAGCCGACTCGCAAACAAGCGCTCCGCACAGGCAGAGGGGGGCGGTGTTTAACACATAAAAAATAAAACCCAGTCCTCCTGCTGCTGCTGCTGCTTCTATTCTTTCCTCCTCTTCTTCCTCTTCCTCTTCCTCTTCTTCCTCCTCCTCCTCCTCTTCCTCCTCCTCTTCCTCTGTGAAACTATCTAAAGATCAAAGTTTGAAACTTCACGTTAAACTCTGAATCAGCAGCGCGAGCATCTGTAGCTACTGTGACGTACTTCCGCCTGACGTAGCCTCGGGGCGGGGCTTAGCTGCCAGCAGAACAAGAAGAAGAAGTTTTTATTTGGGTAAAATATGGTAATATTCATTCATACACAGTACGTGTACAAGTACAAACCGGATGTAGGTCAAAACTACTGAACAAGTACTTAAACCGGTTAGAGGACTAATGTACTCTGATTAAGGTAAAAAGTTCTAAATTACTTTGATACAAGTAGAAATTACTAATGTTATCTGATACTGACCAAAAGTACTAATACTACAGTACAGAACAATCACTCTGATGCAGGTTAAGGTCCTTAGGTAATCTAATATAGGTCGAAAAGTACTGTATTACTTTGATGCTGGTAAGAAGTACAAATGTAATCAAATACTGACCAAAAACTATTAAAACCACAGTGAGTAGTAAGTACTCTGATACAGGTTAAGGCTTTTTATATACAGTTTATGGGTAAAGGTCATAAAGTAAAGTAAAGTACTCTGATATAGGTTTGATACAAGTAAACATTTCTGATGTAATCTGATACTAACCAAAAAGTACATATACCACAGTGAGTAGTAAGTACTCTGATACATGTAAAGATTTACAAATGTAATCTGAAACAGGCCTAAAGGTATTAATGTTTTAAAAAAGCATTAAAGGTAAAATAAGTATACAATAATTTGATTTCTGCCCTCGTCCCTGTGTTTATACAACAAGAGACAAAGAGAAACTTCAGAGAATCATAATTATTACTCGTTAAATCATTTCATCAGTGAACTGAAGCACATCAATAACTTCCAGTTTCCCCTCGTTAGATTGTTAAATATGGTTTGAACGACTTCCTGTAAAACTATCCTTTCACAATTTGTAGTTATTAATAAGCAGATTATAAATAAATGAATACATATTTTAGGATTATAATAACAGCACTAGGGCTATGTTGTACTAACGAAACCAAATCA
>NC_083649.1:1688953-1691453 GCF_963576545.1 Limanda limanda | reverse complement strand
CTCACATTTATTTAAAGTCTACTTAGATCTCTTTAGTTTGGTCCATGTCCCATCTGTTAACATGGAGGAGATCTATGATCTATACTGCAGCCAGCCACCAGAGGGCGATCCAGATGACTTTGTTTAAAGCGCCTCTCCCTCATATGGTCTCTTACTTTGGGTGTTTCCTGTACACCGTCCCGTCCACCCCCACGGTGGTCTTCAGGTGGTCCAGCCCGCGGTTGACCCGGATGCGGTTGACGATGGCGGCGAGGGCGGCGGCGCAGAGACGAGCCGAGCGGCTGGACACGACGTCGCACGCCAGACGCACCACCAGCACGTCCACCGGGCGCCACTCCAGGCCCAGCTCAGTCAGGATGTGCTTAGCGTTTTCCAGGCCGTCGTCCTCCCTGCAGCGGAGACAGACAGGAAGTGAGGACGGACAAGATGGAGGACGATAGAGAACCTGGGAGCGTTTCCAGATCCCGATGAAATGAAAGAACGGGAGGAAGATTTCAAATCTCACTCTTCGATCTCAGAGATGAACTTCGTCTGGAATTGTCCCGGAGTCCGCAGGGCGTCCGACGTCCGTCCCTCAAACAGCAGCTTGTCCTCCGTCATCTTCAGGAGCAGGAGACGCACGATCTCACCCAGGTACATCCCGCTGATCATCTTCTCGAAGCTGCAACAGGAAACCAGAAGAGACGGCTTCATTTCTCCATCGTTTAGACCAGGGGTCTTCAAATGGTTTTGTCCCAGGGACCATTCTGACTAGAAAGTAACCCCCGGCCCACTGACGTGCCTTCGGAAAGGAAGTTTTAACATTTGGTTTTCCATGTTGGTTTTATTTAAAAACCTCAAACAAATCTAGAAAAATCTGTGAAAAAACAACGAAAAACGGTTGATTTTCAGTGCTTAAGAATTGAAAACAAAATTAAAATGCAGTTTGTAGTTGTACTGCATCTCAGAACCATAAGTACATTAATATATAACGTTCATGACTTAAATGTACAGACGTGTATCTGACATGTTGAGAGAACGTTAAAGTAACGGTGATCAATAACAATCATCATAAACTGGGGCGACAACTGAAGAGAGAAGAAGACAAAGTAATGCAGAATATGTCACAAATGATAATTATACAATATCACACAAACAATTGAGGCCTACTTAAGTTTAACCTCATGATCACCAGCACCTTTATATTATTTTAGACATATTTTTCTTATTTTTGATATTTTTCACGATATTCAAGAGTAATCTGGAAATGTGTTGAAATATCAAAGCGAATTTTGCGGACCCCCTGCAATGCCGTCCCGGACCACCAGGGGGCCGCAGACCCCCGGTTGAAAACCCCTGGTTTAGACGAAAGAGTAATTTAACTTCAACTTAATCCAACTCCACTTAAACTCAATTTAAACGTAACTTGATTTAACTTATTAGGTTTAATAAAATCCTGAGTGAGTGTGAGTGGCAGCAGGGGGCGCTGTTTCCCCAGCGGCTGTACGTACGTGTGAACTCCAGGGTTGATGGACGTCTCGTCCACCGTCCTGTCGAACTCCGTCAGGATGTCTTTGAGCGAGCCGTCGTCCCCGAAGCCCCCCCACTCCGTGTTGATGCACATGCGTCCGTCCTCGCCCTCCGCTCGCTTCACGTTCTTCATCTCCTCCATGTAGCAGGCGTTGGTTCCTGTTCCTGAAGAACCACACAGGGAAGCCATCTTACATTCTCAGGAAAAACTTGATGTTTAGTGAATCAGCTCAGATCCTCGGGTCGTTAAAGGAAGTCCTGTGGTTGTTTCCTGTTTCTTTACGTTCATTTCTGTCTCTTTATTTGCTTTTTGTTTCTCTTTGTTGTTGATTTGGTGCATTTACGATTGTTTTTGTCTCATTTTGTCTCAGTATTAAGTCTCTTTGTGATTGTTCTACGTTACCGATGATCATGCCGATCTCACAGCTCTGGTCCTTGTAGCCGCAGCTCATCATGGTGCCCACCGTGTCATTCACCATGGCAACCGAGCCGATGTCGTAGTCCTGCAGAGCGAGAGAGAGAGAGGGAGAGAGAGAGAGAGAGGGAGAGAGACAGGTGTATTTATAGGTTTCCTATTTATAATCTGAATAACTCGCCCACACAAACTTTCCGACAAAGACAGTTCCTCAAGGTTTTGACTCTGAATCAGAAAGAGTGGATGTGAGTTGTGAGTCTCCGTCTCCGTGTCCCACTGACCGCTCTCCTGTGGATGGCGTCCTTCAGCAGCTTCACCACGTCCTGTCCCTCCACGCCGGAGCAGTTGAAGCCTTTGGTCCAGCGGATCAAGATGCTCTGTGACCACAGGGATTCAAACGTTTAACATCAAAGACACAAAACGTCTCAAAGTGTTTGATTCACGAAGAAGAAAAGTGAACACAAACCGAACCTCACAAAGGAATATTAAAAATGTCTCCTAATGCTTTTATTCTGACACACTCTCCTCTCTTGAGTGTGTGTGTGTGTGTGTGTCTGTGTGTGTGTTTGTGTGTGT
>NC_083649.1:1681453-1683953 GCF_963576545.1 Limanda limanda | reverse complement strand
TTTTGTTTGGCTGCATTGTGATCATCACACACACACACACAACCTTCTCAGACCAGAGTCAGACATCAGCAGGTTTTTAGTTTAAACAGCATCATGGATGGATTTATGATCATGAGAACTGGAAAATAAACCTTTGTATGAAGTGAATGTTTTTAGTTTTTGGTTTGAAAGTCGATCAGACGTGTTCCTGACATGTTCCTCACATGTTCCTGACATGTTCCTCACATGTTCCTCACATGTTCCTCACATGTTCCTCACGTGTTCTGGAGGTTCTGGATGTGAGAACAAATCCTGAGTCAGCGTCTCTGGACATTTTCTTGAACCAGTAAAATGTCTGAAATAATAAGTTTGTGCAGTTTAACTAAAAACTTGACGCCCTTCAAAATAAACTCAACATGTTGTTCATCATCATCTTGAAAAAGGCACATCGGAGGGTTTTTGAAAACTGATGTCACTTCCAGAAGAGTCGTAAACGCCTGTTAGAAAGAAAATAGATTCATCCGACTGTTTTTCCGTCACGTGATTAAAATCTGTTTTAGAGAAAAATCCTTGTTTACAGTATCTGGATCAATAATCTGAGCAGGAATATCGCTGGACTCTGATTGGCTGCTGTTCATCCTTCTTATTGCACGCCGCAGATTGAAGCATGAAGTAATACCAGACCTTCATTAGATCCGAGTCATGATGCTGGAATGAAGTCGGCCACGCCCTCGTCAGTGACGACCAACAGGAACAAGCGTGTTGTGACAGGACGGCGTGCGGAGAGGGCGAGGCCGAGAAACGAGGTTTAACATCGAGACCTGAACTGACACGTCCGTGGAAAAGTACCGAGAATATGGAAGAGAAGAAGAAGGAGGAGGAGGAGGAGGAGGAGAAGGAGGAGGAGGAGGAGGAGGAGGAGGAGGAGAAGGAGGAGGAGGAGAAGAAAGAGGAAGAGGAGGAGAAGAAAGAGAGGAGATCTTAAAGAAGATGAGAGGTTTATGTTCATGTCAACAAACATCCACTGATCCGACTGTTTTATGCTGTTGACATGAAATATAATAATAATAATGAAAATTATAATAATAATTTAATTTTAAATTTAAGAACTGAAAAACTAAATATTTGAGGTTAGTGTGAATCCAGTGACTGTAAATAAAGATGACGACACTTCGTATGCACCATCAGGAAATTAAGCTAAAATGTCTCCGATACAAACGCTGCCCTCTAGTGGTGAAGACGTTAGTTTCTGACGCCTGTACATCGTTAACTATAGAATTGAATGGAGTTCAAACCTAATCAGCTGTGTGTGTGCGTGTGTGTGTGTGTGTGTGTGTCTGTGTGTACCTCAGTGAGTGTGTGCGCAGGGATTCCATCCTCGTGAAGTTTTGTTCTCTCTCCGCTCAGCTTCGCTTTTTTAGAAACATGAGAGAAGTTGTCACCGTTTGATGCCGAGTCGCCCATCTGGAGAAAAGATGGAAAGAGTCGGATCACACAAAGGTCAAAACATATTCAATAATATAACATAATATTATATAACTACAACTGCTGCTCCTGTCTAAAAAGTGTTGTTTCTAAAATAAGATTTCATATTAATTTAGATTTCCAGGCGCTTGATGTAATTGAATGATTTAAAATCATCGAACACACAATTTATATTAAAAACAAATATGAAAAACGAGAGGATGATTGGCACAAAATGGCCGAAACGTGGACAATACGTCCGCTAACTTTTCCTTTAGCGCCACCAGCAGGTCATAATATTCTAATCTGCTATTAGCATGATATTATCACGGAGTGTTTTGGCCAAATTAAAGAAAATAAAATGCAGAGATTAAGAATAAATTCGTAATATCCTGATAATAAAGTCGTAATTTAATGTGAAGAGTCATAACATTTCATATAGTATTTTGTTATTTCAACCTATACGACCAGCTGATCAGAGCCGGTTGTATTCTACATGCGACGCCTCCGCTCAGACGTTTCTGGAATGCAGTTTGAAATGTGGATTCTGTGAAACGTCAGTGGAGACGTCAGCCTTCGTGAGAGGAACAGAAACTTTTCTCAGTAGCGATGAGATTTTAAATGACCTGTTGATGTTCAGCTGAAAGTCAAGACTCAGGTTTCTGAAGTGAAATCACAAGACACACAAATGTCAAATGAAATCATGTGACTTTCAAAGTGTTTCTTTCTACAAACAGGAAGCTCCAGTGACACGTGAAAGAGGAAAACGTCTGAGATTCACTTCCACCTGCTCTTCGTCATCTTCAGACCAAATCAAAACTGTGAAATATCTGACGGAGAAAAACAGAAACGTTCAGACGTCAGCTGATCAGAAGCAGAACAGCTGAGACCAGAGAAACGAGCAGGAAACAGATTCTGTGAAGAACCTCGACTTTAAATAACTCGTCCATCGGCTCCATGAGAAACAAAGGATCTGACCTACTTCAGGATTAATTACACGCCGGTGACGAAGCTAGCAAGGTTTGGTCGAGAGCAAGTATGGGGGCGGGACCATCAC
>NC_083649.1:1586453-1678953 GCF_963576545.1 Limanda limanda | reverse complement strand
TGCGCGTCACTGTCGAACACGTGGACGCGCTTCACTTCTCTGCCGCGGGTTTAGACTCAGGTGATTGACAGGTGATGTTCAGATGATTGACAGGTGATTGACAGGTGATTGACATGTGATGTTCAGGTGATTGACATGTGATGTTCAGGTGATTGACAGGTGATGTTCAGGTGATTGACAGGTGGTCTACCTGGAGGACACCGGGCGGAGGGGATGCTGCTGCCCGGGGGGAGGAGGAGGGAGAAGCGGATCAGCTGAGTCTGTCTCCGCCCCTGAAGATCCGGGAGCGGATCCGGGATCAGGTCTAGAGGAGAGCCCTCTGACGTCACTGGGCTGAACTTCACTTTATTCTAAGTCAAATATCATTAAATGAATAAAGTGTCAATCATCAGCAGAAGAGGAAGTGGACTTTCAAAATAAACTCATGACAAAACTCTCAAGTGACTTTTCTGTGGATCACGAAAAAAATGATTCAAGTTTTTATTGGTTGATAAAAACAAAATAACTCACGCGTTGTATCGTTTTCTGTTCAATTGTTTTAATCATATTTTTTATTGATAACATTTGTATCTATTAAATAAAAAAATGACATTTTAGAAACAATTATTAAAAAGACAAAATCTACAAAGAATCTTCAAACGAGTGGATTTATTTGATTCTGGACTTTTGATCACGTGATGAATTCCATTGAACAACTGACAGGACAACATCCAGTAAATCTGAATCTTAATTATCAGAAAGTGTGATTGACTGAGTGAGTTGGACGTCTCGCTGAGACACCCGTCCTGGTCCGTCCCCTGGTGAGTCCTGAGGTGAAGGTTCAGATCGATGCTTGTTCCTCGTTTCTTTGTCTTTGACGCTGCTGATGAAACCGAACGTTGTGACAGAGACTCACAGGAAACCTCAGGCCGACGGTTCGATGTGACATCGAGGTTCCACCGGGGACACGAGGATCTGTCCTCAGACCTCGTGTCTCCGGTGAGCCAACAGGTGGGTTCAGTGACTTCACTTCTGCTGAGTCACTAACTGCCAAAGTCAGTGTAAAGTGCAGATACAGGTTTCAAGGTCACAGACAGGAAATGACAAAAGAAAACAAAGTAAAACGTTTCTTGAGGATGGTTTTTAGAAACTGGTTCACGCTGTTTGATAAGATGAAAATCTGTAAATCAAATTCATGTAGATCTGCTCCGACGTGGTGGAGACCTTTCCGATCAGAGTGGTGTGTTGATGCTTCTGTTGTTGGACGCACGGAGGTTAACACAAACATCCTCAACGCAAAACAGACACACAAAAAACACAGAGTGGCACAGAAATGAGATTTTGCAGATTGGGACGTTCAGCTGCTTGAAAATCCATCAGGAGGAAAAGTCTCTCGTCTTCGTTCCAACTTCACGTCCTGAGGAACCTGCAGGTTCTATTTAAGGCTCTGGTTCCTGATGTGTTCTGTCCTGGAGACGTCCGTCCAGGAGACGTCTGTCCCGGAGACGTGTGTCCCGGAGACGTCCGTCCTCTGGAGCTCGTCCTCATCTCCTCCGGTGACTGGGCTTCTTGGCTCGCTGCTGCCTCCTGAAGTCGATGAGGCAGCCCGTGGCCTCTGAGATGGGAGTGAAGGACCTGATGGGCGAGCTGCTGACCCTCAGCGCCCGCACGCCGTCCTCCTCCTCCTCCTCTTCATCGTCGTCTTCGTCCCGCAGGTCGATGACCTCTCTGAACGTGAAGGAACAAACATGTAAAACTCAACTTCCTGTTTGATTCAGCTGCTGTTTCCTTACTGTTTAATAATACTTTAATATCTTTATTAACAGATCACGTCTCTGGGTTTTCTTACGCCGGCTGGACTCTGGTTCCCGACGGCCCGGCTTCTGAAAACAAAACAACAACAACAACACGTCCGTCCGTCAATAAGATTTATTCTGGTCTCAGGCAACAACATTTCTGGAAGTCGATCATGATCTGAAGTTTTACCTGTGAACCAGGAAATCTAAGATCAGGATGTGACCTGATATGAGTCTTACGCAGATTCGTCATCAATGTTTGATGATATGAATTTATTTTACAGAAGAAATGATGCAGAATAGATTTAATTAAAAACTATTTTATAAACTTGCTTTAAACTTGAGCGTTGTAATGTGGGCGTGGCCTGAAGCAACAGAGGACTTGAACTGAAGCTGGAGGAACTTTGAAGACTCACCTGATCCTCGGCTTTCTGTTTGTTCCAGAGCTGAGAGCAGATTTCCTCTCTGGAGAATCAGAAACATAACAGAGAGAAAGTTTATTGAACAGTTCAACATATACTGAGCTGATCAGGAAAATAAAAACACACTGTCGGATTCCACTCTGCATGAAGTGTACGTGTAAATAAGTAACGACTTCATTGTCGCAGGATTCTGATGAACAACATGAACGTGGGTCACCAGTGGTCTGGCTCCTCCCTCAGTGATCACGTGACTCACGCTCTCAGACTTCTGGGTCCGGCGCTGCAGGCACAGCTCGGTGTGTCGGGTGTATTCTCTCAGAGAAAACTTCTTCTGACAGAGGAAGCACTTCTCTTGGTTCCTGCAGAAAACGAGACAGAAACAAACTGAATTACAGATGGAGAGTTGGACACAGATCCACAGGGAGCAGGTCCAGGTCCAGGTCCAGGTCCAGGTCCAGGTCCAGGTCCAGGTCCAGGTCCAGGTCCAGGTCCAGGTCCAGAGGTGGTGTTTACCTGCTGCTGCTGGCGGAGTCGCTCGTCTCCTCGGCTTCAGGGACCTCAGCTCGCCGACGCTTCCTCCGAGGCTTCGACGACACTGAAGTGGAGAGACGCAAAACCATCAACACAACGTAACCACGACAACAAGAACTCGTTTCCTCACATGAAAAGACGTAAAGCGACCCCTTGGGACAGGTTTTGGAATTACATAAAGGTGAATAATGATCCCCACTAGGACTCTGGTTTTATTGTTTTGCTGTGTTTCTCCCAAGTGGGATCCTGTAATACTGTATTTCAGATTTAGATTTCACTGATCAGGAGGAGGGAGAAGCGGATCAGCTGAGTCTGTCTCCGCCCCTGAAGATCCGGGAGCGGATCCGGGATCGGGTCTAGAGGAGAGCCCTCTGACGTCACTGGGCTGAACTTCACTTTATTATAAGTCAAATATCATTAAATGAATAAAGTGTCAATCATCAGCAGCAGAGGAAGTGGACTTTTAAAATAAACTCATGACAAAACTCTCAAGTGACTTTTATCTGTGGATCACAGGAAAAAATGATTCAAGTTTTTATTGGTTGATAAAAACAAAATAACTCACGTGTTGTATCGTTTTCTGTTCAATTGTTTTAATTATATTTTTTATTGATAACATTTGTATCTATTAAATAAAAAGACATCTTAGAAACAATTATTAAAAAAACAAAATCTACAAAGAATCTTCAAACGAGTGGATTTATTTGATTCTGGACTTTTTAGGAAATCTAAAGTGGGATCCTGTAATACTGTAAACCTCAGCAACATGTCTATACGATGAATGCTATATCATGTATGGTGGGGGGTGCAGGTATGCAATGAAGGTATGAGTGGATATCATTATGTACTCACTTTGTTTTGTAATAGCTGCCTATTTTTGAGACAAATATGTGCGAAGTCTGTTATTAGAGTCAATTCTCAACCATTTACTACTTGTTCCTGTGTAAAGAAACATGTTTAATTTTCCATGTACCAGGTCTAAGAAAAGTTTAATAAAAACTTGTAAACAAAGTGAGGAGGTCAGAGGGTAAAGAGAGAAGCGACTGACCAATGACAGGAATGAAGCAACTAGTTCAGTTTGATAAGAGACGTTATTGAAGACAGATCTGACTCCTGTGATGATGAAGGGATTCTCTCACCTCCGGGTTCTCGCTCGTCCAGCACCGACACGTCTCCGTCGCAGAACGCCGCGTGCCGCTCGATCCTCGTCACGGGGAAGGATCCCTGACACATGGGACAGGCCACGCTGGCCTCGGGTCGGGGAGGGGGGGCGCCGGGCTCCACCAGCCGCTGGACCTTCGTCTCCTCCACATCTGGATCCACGCCGTCCTCCAGGTCCTCCTCCTCTCTCTGAGGTGGACGTCCAGCGCCGGCGACAGGGATGTTTCCCTCCTTTGATCCACAGACTGCTGGTGAAAACACAAATATTATTATATTAAAATGATATATTAGTAATATTAATCGAATATCAATGAAAATAAAAGGTTGATAAACTCACCGTCCACCTCCATCTCGTCCTTGTGCTCCCGCGGCGTCGGCTCGACCGCGGCTGGAGGATCTTCTCCAGGAATCATCTGGACCTCAGGGAGCTCAGGACCTTCAGGTCGGAGCTGCAGGGAAAGAGAAGCAGATTAAAGGAGAAGAGAAGGTTGAGATCTTTATTGTAGATTGATCTGCTCTGACTGGACGTCTCCTGGCGTGAACTCACCTCGGCTCCAGCGTCAGTCGTCAGATCTTGTGTTTCCTCGTCATCGTTGTTACTCAGTTGAGTTTCTGTTAAAAGAAAAACATTTAACAGTCGTCACATCAGTGTCGAGAGTCGTAACGTTTTCCAGCCGATGGACGTTTGGACTTCAGGAGTTAAAGGGTTTGGTGAGGTCACAGTGACCTTTGACCTTCAACCACCAAAATCTAATCATCAGTTGATTTCTGAAACAGCGTCAGAATGTGTCTGTTGTCAAACGACTGAGGAACAACTTTCAAATCCTGAGTTTATGAAAGTGAGATGTTTCAGTACCTGGACAAACGTCACAGTCGTCAGTATCCATCCTCTCTTCTTCTCCTCCCTCACTCTTCTGCTTCTCTGCCTCCTCTTCATCCCTCTGCTCCCCTCCCTCCTCCTCTTCCTCAGCTGGAGGAGACTCTTCACTCTCGTTTGTCTTCTTCAACCTGAGACCTCGTCTGGAGAAGTGAGCAAAGTCGTCATGTTAACATCTACTACTGACACCAAGTGGAGAACAGACGTTACTGCAGGTAGAGAAGCGTTTAGTTTCTCTGAAGCTGTTTTTGTGAATAGCCAGGCGAGGGGCGGAGCCTGTAGAGCAGCAGGAGGCGGGACATGACGTATAAACTGTGCTGTGGACAGATCAGTGTTGTTGTTTCCAGCTCCTCCCACACGGCGTCGGCCTCATCACCAGAAGATCTGGAATCTCCTCGTGTTTCCAAGTGGACGTCTTCGTCTTCTACGTGTCCGGCTCCTCTTCTTCATCCTGAGATCTTTGTGTTCTTCAGTTTTCACGTCACGTGTTAGAAACCTCGTCCACACGTCCACTCGCTCTCTGGGAAGCTTCCACACATTGTCCTGCTGGTTCCTCACATGGACTCTGACATGTTACACACATTTTACCACTAAGCTGCAGGAGAAGATCCAGAACATCCAGAGACACTGACTCACACATTTGTTCTCACACACAGACCCTGTAGAACATGTGAGGAACATGTGAGGAACATGTGAGGAACATGTGAGGAACATGTGAGGAACACATCAGGAGCTCTTACAGACTTTAGTTCAGGTCTGAAAACAACTGGAATCTGCAGCGTGACCCTGATGATGATGATGATGATACGTCTTCATCACATTGTTTGCGTTTGAAAGAAGCTTTTTTACATCATGTGAATAAATACATTCTACACTGTGATCAGTTTCTTATTGAACCACTGGAGGAGTTTTACCTTCTCAGAACAACACGTGGAGGAGAATCTGCAAACGACTCCGGTGAAGGAGATTTCTGCGAATGAAAGATCAGTTCAGTGATTTGATTTCAAACATAAAGAAACAGGAGTGTGAGACAGAGGCTGAAAGGAGGAGCAGCAGCGATGGACAGTCTGAGGACAGTGATTCCCTCAGTCAGGGTTTTATATAAACATTAGAGAATGAAAACATCTGAAAGTAATAACAGTGATTAAAGTGTTAAACCTTAAGATGAACAGAATTGTCATTTAAAATCCCGCTGGTACCTCCGGCTGCGGCAGGATGGCGCCCCCCCACGGCGCCTTCCTCAGCAGACGCCTCTGAGCCCGTTTCAGACTGGTGTTGTAAACGTCCATCTGAGCCAGGATCACCTGAGAGAGAGAGGAGATCTCTGTGAGGATCTGAACATCTACACACATGAAGTCAAGAGTTCATATCCTCACTTCAGTCTCTCGTCTGTGAAAATCCTTAATTTCTGTCATGATTCAAAACACAGAGAAATTATCATCGAACTAATACTGATGATCAATATTTCAACGTTTTCAAAAACTCAGTTAAAGACGTGAAACAATGAGAAGAATAAATCCTCACATTTAACAAGCACTTGACATTTTGGCTTAATTGGAAACGATTTGATAATTGATAACTTTCTGTTGATTGACTGTAGCTTGAGTGTGAGTGACGCTGCTCACCTGTGTGTAGCGGTCCGGGTCCAGGCCCCGGGGGCAGAACGGCACCCCCCAGTGGTACTGGACCGTCGGGCCCACTGCAGGCGGAGCACCCGCCCCCCCGCTGCCGCCTGGCTGTCGCTCTGCGGAGCTGCAGGAACATGGAACCTGTCGATTAGTCCGAGCGTTGCTGACAGGAGGCCGCGGTGTTCAGCGTTAACGAGCATGAAACGACTCAGGAGGTCGAACGGGTCGAGGTTCGATCCCTATCAGTGTGTGGATGGAATGTACCACTTTATATAAAGAAGCAAAGACGTATGAATGTCTGAATATATAAAGAAATAAACTCTGCTTTGTTGACGTTGCACAGAAACAGAGAAAGATTCGATCAGAACATTCTGGGGTCAGACGTCCTGCAGCACTGATGACCTCACCTGCTGTGAGACCCTAAAGGCCGGAGCATGCTTCTGCGTTTTCATGGGCCCGGAAGCGTAAGAGCCCCCCCGGGCCCCTTAAGTACTTACGTCTCCCTTCTTACGTGCTTACGTGCGTCGCTCAATTTTTCTAACTAGACGGCAAAGCTCCGCAAGCGTCACGTAGCCACAAGGCTGAGATTGGTCTGCTAACTACATAATTTCCGAAGTCGCATTTCCGGTTCATGCCCGATAATACCGGCAGAAACCACGGAAGATTTAGAAGAACGAATATGGACCAAACAGAAGAGCACTTGGCAGAAGAGATCCGACACTATGACCACTAGTAGAACCCGTCACTGACCGGAGGGTTTGTCCGCCAGAAAAAGGCTCTGCGGAGTCGCCGTGGCGATGTAAATAAACCGCTCTTCTTCGTGCCACACAGGAAGAAGAGCCGACTTCGAACAAAAACATTACTCCGCCTAGTGTTCTGGCGGGGAATTGCATGGCAACACGCGCAACGCTTGGAAAACCATGAATGACAACGAGTCCTGCGTCACAACTGCGTGAAAAGTCGCAGACGTCGTTGCAGAAGCGAGCGCCGGCCTTCAGAGTAACTTGTGTGACTTAAATAAAAACGAAAAGCTAAAGCACGACATCCGTAAGAGTCAAATTATATTTGAATGAGTCTGATAATCAATGGGATCAGAGAATCCGTCGGATCCATGACCTCCGACCCTCTCTGACCTCCGACCCTCTGTGTTTGCTCTACCTGTTTCTCCGCTCTGCTCCTGGAGAATCTGCTGAGTCGTGGTTCAGGGAGGAAACCCGAACCTCTGCCCGACCAGCGCCTCTCTCCTCTGGGAAGACCGGGCTCGGAGAACCTGTCGGCTGCAACACACGGAACCATAAGAAAGAATGTGTTTACTTTAAAAGCTTTAGAAACCATAAACCCATAGTGAGGGGAGGGAGGACTGCTCTGATTGGTCGGGACGGAGAGAGAGAGAGAGAGAGACTCGGTACCGTGACGTCCTCGTCCTTGTCAGACCAGAGCAGCGTCATGTCGCTGGTCAGCTCCGTCTCTGCTGGGTTCAGGTCTGCAGGCGTCTCCTGTGAACCTTCTGGAAGCAGGAGACAGCATCAGACAGGTTCACACAACACATCCTCACCATGGAGAGCGTGTGAGGTTCCACTCTACCTGACAGAGACGCCACGGGGGTCCTGGTCCACCGGGCGTCCTCCTGATGAGGCTCAGAGCTGCAGCGCTGGGATCAGAGACAGAGAAGAAGAGAGAAACAAGCAGGAAGTGAGCGAGAGTCTGGATGTTCAACACAGATCCATATGACAGAAACATCATGAAGCAAGTCTTCACCTGGAAGATTCTGAACTGGAAACACGTGAAAGTCTCTCACCTGCGTCGGCCTCTGAGAAGACTCCTCGCCGACGGCTCGACTCACTTCACTGTTTGACCTTTCGACCTCTGAAGGAACCACAGACGTCTTCGGCTCGTCATCACCGACCTCTCGTCTGTGGTTCCTGCCGAACACCGGACTGGGAGAAGGGCCGTGACCCGGCTCAGCTGAGAAGACGGGGCTGCCGCAGATCGGTGATCTCTCCGGGGGAGGGGCGTGGCTTCTTGGGAAGGCGGGGCTCTGATGGCGAGCGGGAGTGGTCCTCACAGAGGAGGTCACACTCTCCTCAGAGGAGGAGGTCTCACAGACCCGGAGGAGAGGCCTGCAGGCTCTGGGACTCGTCTCAGGTGGAGAGTTCCTGCCGAACACGGGACTTGTTAAGAACTCGGGACTCTGCGTCCGCTGCGTTTCTTCCTCGTCTTCCTCCTGCAGAGAGGCGGGACTCCTCGGACAGGACGCCAGGTTCCCGGGGCTTCTGGGAAACGTGGGGCTCTTGGGTTGAGCTGACGTCTGAGGGGAGGCACTCGTGTCCTGAGAGCACAAGACGAACCCTGAGCTCCTGCAGGTCTCCAGCAGGTCCTGGCTGAGCCGCGGCACGTGGACCAGCGCCCGGACGTCAGCTGACAGGAAGACGGGCGACTTGTGGAGCAGAGACAGTGAGTCCAGAGGCTCGGAGCCGCCGGGCGACGCCTGAGACTCCGTCGTCTGGGAAACGCCGGACGTCTCCAGAGGAACTCCTTCTTTCCTTTTCCGCTTTTTATTCCTGTTCTTTATTTCTTCTCCCGCTCTTTTTGTTTCTGGGAATGAAGCACAGGAAGCTGTTGAAGTTCTTCACAGTTTGATTATGAATCAGAAGGTTGGGACTGTCGGTTCTCCGGTGCCTCACCCTGGGTCAGGTCGATCTCCGGCGTACACACGTCCCTGGAGACTTCCTGGTCGATGGGCGGCGGCCTCGTCCCATTGGAGCACGGGGGTCTGCGTCGGAGCAAGGCGTGGGCGGGGGGGCTCTGACTCTGGGATGGCGAGCCCGGCTGAGACTGGACGACCATCTACCAGAGCAGAGCAAGGACATGACACCACGGAAAAGGTCGGAACAGGAAATAACTCAAAATGGTTTTTGAAACCGACTCTGATATCAACGATTTAATTTGAACCTGGATTTTTGTATTGATTGAGAAAATGGACGAGAAATGAATCAATGGTAAAATCATCTGTTAGTTAAACTGTAAATCTGGTGTCTTTACATTTAATGCTGGTTCTGAAGGCAGCGGCCTTTTGGAACCGGGTCCATGTCGGTTAATAAACCTGGATCCATGAAGCCGGTTCTGTTTCTGTGAGTGAAAATAAAAACACTTTTTCATTCCTGACAAACAAACAGAATCAATACGAAGGATCAGAGAAGCAGAACCAGATTCAGATTTCATGTCAAACTCAAACTTGGATAACATGAACTTGCTGAGTCATCTCAGGATGAACTCGCTCAGACTGGGTCTCACGCTCTCTTGGATGGCCTTCATCATGGCCTCCTCCTCCCGCTGCAGCTGGAGCGCCGTGTGGCTGGCTTCCTGTTCGCTCAGACGCAGAGCCAGGTCCATCATCTCCTCCTCGGTCATCTCTGGAAAAGAGTTAACACGTTTCACTGGATACAACCTGAAACCCGGAGTAATGATTTAGAATTCATTCCGACACTCGCTGTGGTCCTGACCTTTGGGTTGGCTTTGGTTTTCACGCTCTCTCCTGCGAGTGTTTCGAGCTGATGACGAAGAAGGCAGCGAGGAGGAGAACTCGTCCTGGAAGAACAAGAACCAGCTGAAGGTCAGAGTTGGTTCTTCATCGCCTGTAAGACCAGACTGACCTGGAGACTCCAGAGTGAAAACATTTAGTAATGAGCCTGTGTTTGTCTCCAGGGACGGGAGAGAATAGTCTCAGTTCTCTACTGGTCTCAGTTCTCTACTGGTCTCAACTGGTCTCAGTTCTCTACTGGTCTCAGTTCTCTACTGGTCTCAGTTCTCTTCTTAGTTCTCTACTGGTCTCAGTTCTCTACTGGTCTCAGTTCTCTAATGGTCTCAGTTCTCTTCTCAGTTCTCTACTGGTCTCAGTTCTCTACTGGTCTCAGTTCTCTAATAATCTCAGTTCTCTAATGGTCTCAGTTCTCCACTCAGTTCTCTACTGGTCTCAGTTCTCTTCTCAGTTCTCTACTGGTCTCAGTTCTCTAATGGTCTCAGTTCTCTAATGGTCTCAGTTCTCTAATAATCTCAGTTCTCTAATGGTCTCAGTTCTCTACTCAGTTCTCTAATGGTCTCAGTTCTCCACTCAGTTCTCTACTGGTCTCAGTTCTCTTCTCAGTTCTCTACTGGTCTCAGTTCTCTAATGGTCTCAGTTCTCTAATGGTCTCAGTTCTCTAATAATCTCAGTTCTCTAATGGTCTCAGTTCTCTACTCAGTTCTCTAATGGTCTCAGTTCTCTAATGGTCTCAGTTCTCCACTCAGTTCTCTAATGGTCTCAGTTCTCTACTCAGTTCTCTAATGGTCTCAGTTCTCCACTCAGTTCTCTAATGGTCTCAGTTCTCTTCTCAGTTCTCTACTGGTCTCAGTTCTCTACTGGTCTCAGTTCTCTAATGGTCTCAGTTCTCTTCTCAGTTCTCTACTGGTCTCAGTTCTCTACTGGTCTCAGTTCTCTAATAATCTCAGTTCTCTAATGGTCTCAGTTCTCCACTCAGTTCTCTACTGGTCTCAGTTCTCTTCTCAGTTCTCTACTGGTCTCAGTTCTCTAATGGTCTCAGTTCTCTAATGGTCTCAGTTCTCTAATAATCTCAGTTCTCTAATGGTCTCAGTTCTCTACTCAGTTCTCTAATGGTCTCAGTTCTCCACTCAGTTCTCTAATGGTCTCAGTTCTCTACTCAGTTCTCTAATGGTCTCAGTTCTCCACTCAGTTCTCTAATGGTCTCAGTTCTCTACTCAGTTCTCTAATGGTCTCAGTTCTCTAATGGTCTCAGTTCTCCACTCAGTTCTCTAATGGTCTCAGTTCTCTACTCAGTTTTCTAATGGTCTCAGTTCTCTACTGGTCTCAGTTCTCTAACGGTCTCAGTTCTCTACTTAGTTCTCTAATGGTCTCAGTTCTCTAATGGTCTCAGTTCTCTACTCAGTTCTCTACTGGTCTCAGTTCTCTACTCAGTTCTCTAATGGTCTCAGTTCTCCACTCAGTTCTCTAATGGTCTCAGTTCTCTACTCAGCTCTCTACTGGTCTCAGTTCTCTAACGGTCTCAGTTCTCTACTGGTCTCAGTTCTCTAACGGTCTCAGTTCTCTACTGGTCTCAGTTCTCTACTCAGTTCTCTAATGGTCTCAGTTCTCCACTCAGTTCTCTAATGGTTTCAGTTCTCTACTGGTCTCAGTTCTCTACTCAGTTCTCTAATGGTCTCAGTTCTCTACTCAGTTCTCTAATGGTCTCAGTTTTCTAATAATCTCAGATTCTTCTCAGTTCTCTAATGGTCTCAGTTCTCTACTGGTCTCAGTTCTCTACTCAGTTCTCTAATGGTCTCAGTTCTCCACTCAGTTCTCTAATGGTCTCAGTTCTCTACTCAGTTCTCTAATGGTCTCAGTTCTCTACTCAGTTCTCTAATGGTCTCAGTTCTCTACTCAGTTCTCTAATGGTCTCAGTTCTCTTCTCAGTTCTCTAATGGTCTCAGTTCTCTAATGGTCTCAGTTCTCTTCTCAGTTCTCTAATGGTCTCAGTTCTCTAATGGTCTCAGTTCTCTTCTGGTCTCAGTTCTCTACTGGTCTCAGTTCTCTAATGGTCTCAGTTCTCTACTGGTCTCAGTTCTCTTCTCAGTTCTCTACTGGTCTCAGTTCTCTAATGGTCTCAGTTCTCTAATAATCTCAGTTCTCTAATGGTCTCAGTTCTCCACTCAGTTCTCTAATGGTCTCAGTTCTCTACTCAGTTCTCTACTGGTCTCAGTTCTCTAATGGTCTCAGTTCTCTAATAATCTCAGTTCTCTAATGGTCTCAGTTCTCCACTCAGTTCTCTAATGGTCTCAGTTCTCTACTCAGTTCTTTAATGGTCTCAGTTCTCTAATGGTCTCAGTTCTCCACTCAGTTCTCTAATGGTCTCAGTTCTCTACTCAGTTCTCTAATGGTCTCAGTTCTCTAATGGTCTCAGTTCTCCACTCAGTTCTCTAATGGTCTCAGTTCTCTACTCAGTTCTCTAATGGTCTCAGTTCTCTAACGGTCTCAGTTCTCTACTCAGTTCTCTAATGGTCTCAGTTCTCTAATGGTCTCAGTTCTCTACTCAGTTCTCTAATGGTCTCAGTTCTCTACTGGTCTCAGTTCTCTAATGGTCTCAGTTCTCCACTCAGTTCTCTAATGGTCTCAGTTCTCTACTCAGTTCTCTAATGGTCTCAGTTCTCTACTCAGCTCTCTACTGGTCTCAGTTCTCTAATGGTCTCAGTTCTCTACTGGTCTCAGTTCTCTAACGGTCTCAGTTCTCTACTGGTCTCAGTTCTCTACTCAGTTCTCTAATGGTCTCAGTTCTCCACTCAGTTCTCTAATGGTCTCAGTTCTCTACTGGTCTCAGTTCTCTACTCAGTTCTCTAATGGTCTCAGTTCTCTACTCAGTTCTCTAATGGTCTCAGTTTTCTAATAATCTCAGATTCTTCTCAGTTCTCTACTGGTCTCAGTTCTCTAACGGTCTCAGTTCTCTACTGGTCTCAGTTCTCTACTCAGTTCTCTAATGGTCTCAGTTCTCCGCTCAGTTCTCTAATGGTCTCAGTTCTCTACTCAGTTCTCTAATGGTCTCAGTTCTCTACTCAGTTCTCTAATGGTCTCAGTTCTCTTCTCAGTTCTCTAATGGTCTCAGTTATCTAATAATCTCATATTCTTCTCAGTTCTCTACTGGTCTCAGTTCTCTTCTCAGTTCTCTAATGGTCTCAGTTCTCTAATGGTCTCAGTTCTCTTCTCAGTTCTCTAATGGTCTCAGTTCTCTTCTCAGTTCTCTAATGGTCTAAGTTCTCTACTCAGTTCTCTACTAGTCTCAGTTCTCTTCTCAGTTCTCTAATGGTCTCAGTTCTCTAATGGTCTCAGTTCTCTAATGGTCTCAGTTCTCTACTCAGTTCTCTTCTCAGGTCTGTAATGGTCTCAGGTTCTTCTCAGTTCTCTACCTTCCCATCCCGGTGGTCCTCAGCCTCCAGCTCCTGTGTGTCGTCGTCGCTGATGATCTCTGTGGGAACGTTGGTCATCTCCTGGACGATGTGTTTCCTCACAGACATTCTGTTCTGCTCCTGAGAGACTTCAACACAAAGACACATGGAGACTGTGAAGATCCCTCACCTGAACGTGGTGAAGATCCCTCACCTGAACGTGGTGAAGATCCCTCACCTGAACGTGGTGAAGAACCCTCACCTGAACGTGGTGAAGATCCCTCACCTGAACGTAGTGAAGAACCTCCACCTGAACGTGGTGAAGAACCCACACCTGAACGTGGTGAAGAACCCTCACCTGAACGTGGTGAAGAACCCTCACCTGAACGTGGTGAAGAACCCTCACCTGAACGTGGTGATGATCCCTCACCTGAACGTGGTGATGATCCCTCACCTGAACGTGGTGAAGAACCCTCACCTGAACGTGGTGAAGATCCCTCACCTGAACGTGGTGAAGAACCCTCACCTGAACGTGGTGAAGAACCCTCACCTGAACGTGGTGAAGAACCCTCACCTGAACGTGGTGAAGATCCCTCACCTGAACGTGGTGAAGAACCCACACCTGAACGTGGTGAAGAACCCTCACCTGAACGTGGTGAAGATCCCTCACCTGAACGTGGTGACAAACCCTCACCTGAACGTAGTGAAGAACCCTCACCTGAATGTGGTGATGAACCCTCACCTGAACGTGGTGAAGAACCCTCACCTGAACGTGGTGAAGAACCCTCACCTGAACGTGGTGATGAACCCTCACCTGAACGTGGTGAAGAACCCTCACCTGAACGTGGTGAAGATCCCTCACCTGAACGTGGTGAAGAACCCACACCTGAACGTAGTGAAGAACCCTCACCTGAACGTGGTGAAGATCCCTCACCTGAACGTGGTGATGAACCCTCACCTGAACGTAGTGAAGAACCCTCACCTGAACGTGGTGAAGAACCCTCACCTGAACGTGGTGAAGAACCCTCACCTGAACGTGGTGATGAACCCTCACCTGAACGTGGTGATGATCCCTCACCTGAACGTGGTGAAGAACCCTCACCTGAACGTGGTGAAGAACCCTCACCTGAACGTGGTGAAGAACCCTCACCTGAACGTGGTGAAGATCCCTCACCTGAACGTGGTGAAGATCCCTCACCTGAACGTGGTGACAAACCCTCACCTGAACGTGGTGAAGATCCCTCACCTGAACGTGGTGAAGAACCCTCACCTGAACGTGGTGAAGAACCCTCACCTGAACGTGGTGAAGATCCCTCACCTGAACGTGGTGATGAACCCTCACCTGAACGTGGTGAAGAACCCTCACCTGAACGTGGTGAAGAACCCTCACCTGAACGTGGTGATGAACCCTCACCTGAACGTGGTGAAGAACCCTCACCTGAACGTGGTGAAGATCCCTCACCTGAACGTGGTGAAGAACCCACACCTGAATGTGGTGAAGAACCCTCACCTGAACGTGGTGATGAACCCTCACCTGAACGTAGTGAAGAACCCTCACCTGAACGTGGTGAAGAACCCTCACCTGAACGTGGTGAAGAACCCTCACCTGAACGTGGTGATGAACCCTCACCTGAACGTGGTGATGATCCCTCACCTGAACGTGGTGAAGAACCCTCACCTGAACGTGGTGAAGAACCCTCACCTGAACGTGGTGAAGAACCCTCACCTGAAGGTGTTCAGGTCTCGTGTCAGTCACACACGTTCAGATGATTGACAGCTGGATCTGAACCCTGAGGTGACACCTGCTCTGTTTCTGATCTTATCATCACAGTGGAGTCCACAGAGGATTCCTCCAGGGTTCAACAGGGGATGAAGAGTGTTTACCTGATGATGAAGATGATGATGATGAAGAGTGTTTACCTGATGATGAAGATGATGATGATGATGATGATGATGATGCAGAGTGTCCTCCTCTTCCTCCTCTCATGTGTCCGGAGGCTCGACCCCACCCCACCAGCTTCTGTGAGACAAGTGTTTTCAAACAGAGTCACAGACAGGAACCCAGTGAAACCAGTGACGTCATGTCCGGTTGAATCCCGAGCGAAGGTTCGAGTCTCTTCTGTTTGAACCTGGAGGCAGGAAGCCAGCTGAGCACGAGACAGGAACACACGTCCAGCTCTCTGCTCTTCATCAAACCGGGGACCGGAAGTAACCAACGTCTTCACCAGTTTGAAACTTGCGCGGTTTGAGGAAACAGCAGCGGACACACCGGAAGCAGGAGGAAGCACTCACAGCACACAGACCCGGGGTTTCGCGGCGCCATGTTTGTTTGTGGGGACGTAATCACGTGACAGCTGCGTCGCTGACGTAGGGCGACGCAGCTGACGTGGTGCCTTCACGGACTCTCTGGTGTTTTCATGGTGCGTTCAGGGACCTAACGTGAAAACTGCATCAGTGAAACAAAACACTTCTTATAAAACTGGTAGTGAGCCAGTATATGTTGTATGATCTTGTTAATATCAGTTTTAAAAGATTTTAAATACATTTCTTTATTATATACTATATTTATATTTGAATAAAACTATTAAGTAAAACCATGTGACCACAGCGACCCAATAAGAAGAGGGCTGTTGGTCACAAGGATGTCATGTCACTGCTAATAATAATAATAATTCATTTTATTTGTAAGGCACTCTTCATCCGAGGATCTCAGAGTGCCACAAGTACATAGTTAAAAACAAAGTCCTAAAAAAAAAAAAAAAAAAAACTCAACTTAAAGTAAAAACGCCTTCTTGAATAAAAAGGTTTTTAGGCCAGTCTTAAAAGAGTCCAGGGTCTGTGTTGCCCTCAGGTGGTCAGGGAGACCATTCCATAGGCGGGGCGCTGCTGAGCAAAAGGCCCGGTCGCCCATGGTGCGGAGCTTGGTGTTGGGAACCCGAAGGAGCGAGCTACTTGTAGATCTGAGGGTGCGGGTGGAGGTTTGGGGAGTGATGAGTTCTTGTAGGTAGGGAGGTGCATGTCCATTTATGCAGTTATAGGTGAGGAGTAGGACTTTGTATTCAATCCGGGTTGAGACAGGGAGCCAGTGCTGCTCAATTATCAATCCATCAATCAATATAATCTATATATATATTATATATAATATAATCTATAACTTCATAGGCCATGTTTAGCAGTATAGAAACACAGTATATAACTATAGACTCTGATGGTTTGAGTTTTAGGATTGTCGGACCCTTCCTATGTTTAAAAGTTAGCCTAGCTGATCGTTAGCTTCTAGTTATGATAACAACTGTTTTACTGCCTGTTGGGTGTTGGGCTGTGAACAGATTATTATCTCATAGTTGGCACCAGATACATTGATTAAGAATTAATGTAAATCACAGTCGAAAAAACTTGGTTTCTGTGGTTTCAGACTGGAGACCTTTCTTGTGCGATGACAACGTGAAAACCACTCCTCTTCGGAAACTGATCCGATCTCTGCACAAGAAAACCCATCACGACAAAGTTCTGTGAAGAAGTGAAGACGTTCAGTTTCTCATGGACTCTTAAAGGTGCATTACTCTGTTTGACCACCTGGTGGCTAAAAGAAATTAACTCAAACAATAATCATAAATCGTTTTGTTTCAGTTCTTTATTGATCAATGGTCTGTTGTGCAATAATGGTTAGGAGTGATACCATAAGCTAGTGTGCCTTTAGGCGTTCAATAAATTTGGTTATCAAAAATAGAAAATAAAACATTAATATTTAACATATTAATATTAAATCATAACTTTAGTTTGACTAAGTTCTCGCGGGGCACCACCCTTCACAGAAGGGAAACGATAGCCAATTTATTGATTAAGATCAGTCTCATTTTGATCTAGTTCACTTAGAAATCTTAATATTTACTATTAAAGATTATATAGTGAACAGTTAAGGTTTATAGAGTTCTTGACAGTGTAGAGGTTGGCAAACTTCACTTATGCAACATTAATGACAGGACAAGGTTAAAAGAAAGCATTTATTATAAACATAATAAGTATAAAACACCAATTACTAAACAATATACTAACTAATAAAGATGTGTGTGTGTGTGTGTGTGTGTGAGGGTCTCTCTGGTGGCTAACAAAGAGAGTCACACCTTCCTGTGATCTTTTAAGATCTCTAAGCTAGCAGGCCCCCCCCCCTCCTTCTGGTCGGGGGACGTAGCTAAGTAGGTGAAGAGATATGCGGGGTCTGTGAGAATGCTAATCAGAAAATGGCAGGGTCTGTGTTGAGCCCGACTTACATTAACCTTGATTTAACTTGTAACACAATATCACCACATATATCAAACTTATAAACACCACACAGAATCAAATAAACAGTCTTGCTTAGCCTAGTAAAATTATTAAGCCCAGATTAGGTAACCAGTCCAAGGACAGGGAGAAAGTTGCTGTGCAGTTCGGTTAGCAGTTCTGGCTTTTGAAGTCTCTGGTTCGTGTGGTCTCTGCTTCCGCGGTTCTGTTGAGCTGTGCAGTTCAGTTGCTTATTGAAGCCGTAGTTCTTACCTGCAGGACGCCGAGTCGCTGCAAGGAGTTTAGAAGAAGCTTGAGATGCGTGGAGGTTTTCTTGAGAAGATGAGCTGGAAGCTCGACCTTTGACCTCCAGTTGTTGGAAAGAGAATATTTGAGCTGGAGGAATCCGGTTCCTCCACTCGCCGATGCAGGAGGAAAGGCCAGCGGCCTGCTGTCCTCAGTGGTGGTCGGTGGAGAAGAGCGCTGCTGGAGCAGCCTTCGGCCCTCCGAGGGGTTGGAGAAAGAGAGTGACTCTGGGGGAGGCCTGCTATTATATAGACCCGGTTGCCCCTTGGTCATGGGACCAGACTGACCAATTGGAGTTGACCCAGGTAGATATTCGCACCTATGTGCGAAGATGCTGAAACAAAAGGGGACATGTTGCCTCCTGGGAGACGGAGTTATTTGACCTTCTCAGGACAAAGAGAACACATTGCACTCTGGGAGATTGAGTATTCTCCAGCCCATGCGGCTTGTGGCTTTCTCAAGACGAAGGCCATGTGCTCTCAGGTTTTGATTTCCAATACAGGCCTGAAAGAGAGGCCTGCCTTTTTGCACAAAAACCATGTCCCAACAGGTCTCAGTTCTATAGTTTGAAATACATGAGTTTTTTTTCTTTCAGAGGTTTTTCACTTGCTCCTGTTTCAACACAGAAAAATAATAATAATCACTAGGGCTACGTTGTAGCACTTGCGGGCCCGAGCACCCGCACGTTGAAGCCTGTTGCGGTCGGGGGAGAGAGCGAACGATGACCAAGCGCACGTCTCCGCGTTGGATGCGTTTTCCTCTCTGTGGCAAGAATAAACGCTTCACATTCCCAGAAGTTGAAGTTGATCTGATGAAAGCACTATGAGTTCGTCAAAGTACAAATGTGGAAAATGGCCAAAATAGCCATTAAAGTCAAAATGGCGGGCTTCCTGTTTGGTCTTGCATGTCTATCCAGGAGACTTATTTGTTTTTTATGAAAAGACATATGTCCCTATAGATTTTTGTAGATGTCGGCAAATCGTAGTGCCGGGGCTGCCCTTCAGGGGGCGCTAGTCAGTTATTTTGCCAGGCCCATTCCTTAAAACCATCTGAATGTCTGTGGGATACAATAGAGCCCCCCACCGCTTGGTGCTTGGGTTCTTTCAAACACATTCATGTCAGTGTAATTATAGATTTCTGTCTTTACAAAGTGAAAACTAAATATGTGTGATAAAGGAAGGTCAGGGTTTGATTGACAGCTGATCTCTGTGCGGAGCAGAAACGTCACCACGACGAACTTTGATCAACAAACATGGAGACAAAAGAAGTTTTACACACAGAATCTAAATCACTGGTTTTAATGACTCGAGTCTATTTGAGTTTACAGAACTCAGCTCTGGATCCAGAACGATGAACCCCAACTCCAGCATAGAGAGGCTGAGTGAACGTGGTCTGGACTCTGTGGAGGAGAGTCATGTAGTCAGAGACGCTGTAGAAGGACAGAACACCTGCTCTGTGATCCAGGTACACTCCTATTCTGGAGGACACAGGACCAAACACTTGAGACCAGATGGTGTTGTAACAAAAGTCATAAATGTTTCCATAACAACCTAGTGACCAAGATTTATCATTGTGTCCAAATCCAGATTCATTTGAGTCTCCTGCTCTGCTGATATTCTTGTATGTGACTGCTACTTGAACTTCTCTCCCCCCCACCTCCACCTCCCAGTAACAACGTCCAGTCAGACTCTCTCTACTCAGGACCCGAGGCCACCAACCAGTGAATCTGTCTGGGTGATCAGAATAAGACTGATCTTCAATCATACATGCTACTTTTCTGTTTCCCTCAGATAATAACAGATATTTGTTTGCTGTGTTTGGATCCAGTGTGATTTCCTGTGAATATTTTAAGAAGTCAGCTCTGGTCTCTGGTTCTGGTTCTCGCAGTAAAACATCCACTTGAGACACAATCTGTAAAATCTCGGTCTCTGTCTCACTCAGAATGTCCTGTAGTTGCCATTCGACCTGTGACACAGCTGCTGTCACGTCCTCAAAGTTCCTCAGAGGACGGATCCTGGTGCTGGATGAGTGTGTAGATCCACTGAGTGGTGACAGTGAGGGGTAGTTGTGTAGAAACTGGTTGTGATCCTCTGTGTCTGAGAGCTGCTTCAGTTCCTGGTCTTTCCTCTTCAGCTCAGTGATCTCCTGCTCCAGTCTCTCCTGAAGCTCTCTGACTCGACTAACTTCAGTTTCCTGCTGGGATCTGATCTGCTGCTTCACATCAGAGCTTCTTTTCTCCAGCAGACGGATCAGCTCAGTGAAGATCTCCTCACTGTCCTCCACTGCTTTATCAGCAGAGCCATTGACGGCCTCCTCCTCCTGTTGAAGCAGCTTCACGTCTTTCTCTGTGTCCTGGACTCTCTGCTGGATTGTTTGTCTCCTCAGCCCGAGCTCTCTCTGCCTCTCAGTCCTTTCTGCTGCAGCTGACACTGTGTCGTGGCCTTTATGTTCCTCCACAGAGCAGAGATAACAGATACACTGCTGATCAGTGCAGCAGAACATCTTAATCACCTCGTCTTGACGAGAGCAGATGTTCTCCTGGAGCTTCTCCGAGGGCTCCACTAGCTTGTGCTTCTTCAATGCAGCTGACTGAAGATGATGCTGGAGGTGTTTTTCACAATAAGAGGCCAAACAATTCAAACAGGACTTGAGAGCTTTCAGTTTTCTCCCAGTGCAGACATCACAGGCCACATCTTCAGGTCCAGCAGAGCAGTGATCAGCAGGAGCAGCTTGGAGTCCAGTCTTCTTCAGCTCCTCCAGTAAATCAGCCAACATGGTGCTTGTCTCCAGGACAGGCCTCGGTGTGAAGGTCTGTCTACACTGAGGACAGCTGTAGCTTCCTCTCTCCTCCCCTTTGTCCCAGTGGGTGTTAATACAGCTCTTACAGTAGCTGTGTCCACAGACAGTAGTCACCGGATCCTTCAGTGGATCCAGACAGATCCAACAGGAGGATCTTTCTCTGTCCAGTTGATTTTCTTGCTGCTCTATTTCAGCTGCTGCCAGAGACTGTAGAACAGATTCACTTCCTCTGAACAGAAACAGTTCTCTGCTCCTCCCTCTCTCCTTCACTTCCTCTTTTTCCCACGTTTTAACACACTATTGAAAAGAGCAACAGTCTGGTCTTACCTCTCCTCACCAGTGTTGTCAAACTGTTTAAAGGCAGCTACACTGTTTAAAGGTAGCTGCCTTTAAACAGTTAGTTCAAAGGCAGCTACCTTTGAACTAACTGTTTAAAGGCAGCTACCTGAGGTTGCATGTTGTCGTCATGGTGCTGGGGCAGGATCAGCAAAGCAGAAATAAGAGAAAAGACCGAAGAACAAAGAAAAGCTCAAGGAAACTGATAAACAATTAAACACATGGATTGAAAACCGAAGACACTAAAATCAACAAGTTCTTTGCTGTAGATAAAGATCAAAAGTTCGACGTAGTTTTAGAAGCTTTAATAATAATAATAACTTGTACTTTCTGGGTTTTAAATTCAGCAAAGACGTTTAATCTGTGGCTCTCAACATTTTTAACTTCTGATCCAGTAAAATAAGGATATTTCCGACACTTTCATCACTGGTGGAACTGGCTGAGGTGGAGGAACAAAGTCTGAGGTTCTAAAAAACAAACAAACAAAAAGTTAAATTCAAGACATTTTTCTTCATTGTATAACATAATTCAGTGAATAAATGGCAGAAAACCGAATACAACCATATCAATTGCTGCATCATAATACATTGTCACATTATATATTATAATTTATTGATCGAGACCTTTTGATAAATATCCTGATAATGTTAAATAGAAACGCCCGAATGATCGATGAACCTTAAAAATGAATATACAATATTTAATACGAAGGTTTTTCCTACACTGTGTCAGCTCTGATCAGGTTCAGCTTCCTGTTCGGACTCTTTCAGCCCCGAGTCGTGACTGAAGGTTTAATCTACTGAGAGGAAACGGCAGCTTGTTGCCCGAGAGACAAAATCTGCAGCGTAACATTAAATAAATAACAAAAGTGCAAAACTCTCTTTACGGCTTTTTAATACTTTCATGGCCCCTTCAGGAAATTAATCATAAAGTCAAAAACATTGATTTCAGATTAACATAAAGAAAAGTGAACACAAGCTGCTGCGAGTTCACGTCCTAATAACACATCAAAAAAGAAAAGAAGTAATTTTGCTATCAATATTAAATCCTAACTAAAGCCACTTCTATGTTTCTCGAGCATTTTGTTCTCATATCAAAGGAAGAACTGTGAGAAAACACATGAACACGTGAGAAGCTTGTCACTGAAACTAAGGAGCAGGAGAACGAGTGCAGCTGCAGAGAGAGAAATATTCTCCTGGTTTTCCTCTGAAATGAAATTACATCAATAAACAATGAATGAAGCTCCGTGGTAAAAAAAAACTGAGCTGATTAGAAAAACAAAAACAGAGTTGAGACTGAGCTCTGATTGGTTCAGATTCAGCACAGGACACGACCACATGACAACCATCTAGCTGCGTATGAGTAATAAGACGGTTTCATGAAGTGCACACGTTCCTGAAACGCTCCGGAGCTTCTCTACGTACAAACACAAACGTTGAAGTCAGTTGCTCTGGACATTTTCTTTTTCCTGCAGCCTCATTTTAGAATGTAGATTGTTCCGGGTCCGACTGGTTCACAGCAGCAGGAACATGTGAGAACATCCAGAGAACGGCTGAGTGAACTTCTCAACGTTAAAGTGAAAGGTGGAGATGAAAGGGTGAGGAGACCACAGCGCCTCACGGTGGAGGAATCTGTTACAGCATATATATATTTACACGTCACATTTCTCTGTACAGGCGGAGTTTCTTCAGTGCAGATATTTTAGAAGAATCAAGTCCAAATCTGATTTGTTCCAGATTCAGACTTTGGTTTAAGGTTGAGATTAGAATCAGGGTTATAGATCAAACTGCTCTTTTGTACAGTTTCAGTCAACAAACAATAAATTATGTGTGTACGTAATATCATCATGCGTTTTATGGAAAGGTTAACGTTAATAAAATATTCAGTTTGAAGCAGGCGACTGGTTTTAATGTGGTGGATGATTGGTGTGTTTCTGTTGAACCAGATTATATGAAATGCCATTTTTACGGATACAACTAGTCAAATTTAAAGAATGGCTGATGTTTGACGGTGATATTTAATACACAGATTTTGTTTGTTGGCTTAAACCTGAAAGAACAGAGGTAACATCCTTTAACATTTGAGACGAGGGTTAGTTTACAGATGTAATGTCCTCATAAGTATATATATATATATATATATGATACTGTATATGTGTGAACAGCAGACACATCTATCAGTTGATTGGACTCCAGTGTGTGTTTGTGTGTTTGTGCGTGATATTTGTAGTGATTTGCGTTCATTGTTCGGCAGTGAGGTTGAGGTTTTCATGCGTCTGTCCTCGTTGTTGCGTGTTCTTCATGCATGTGTGTGTGTGTGTGTGTGTGTGTGTGTGTGTGTGTGTGTGTGTGTGTGTGTGTGTGTGTGTGTGTGTGTGTGTGTGTGTGTGTGTGAGCTCAGTGGTGCTTCAGGCGTCCAGCAGCAGCCTGGGTGCAGTTCATCTTCCTGAACCCGGGCAGCGTGATGCGTCCGTGTGTGTAGATGTCGCGGTCGCCGCCCTGGTTCATCCTCTTCACCAGGTTCTTCTCGTACAGCAGCGGGTGGTAAGCGCCCAGCGTGCAGGCGGCGTCGAAGAAGCGCTGGTAGTAGTGGCAGAGCTCCGTCTTCCTCCGCGACGGCAGGAACTCGTAGACGTGCACCACCTCGCACAGTGACATCATCAGGACGGTGCCTGGACACATCAAGAGGAAAGTTGAATGAGGTTTGCCCTTTTTATATCAAATTCAAGTTATTATTTTAAATCGCCATCAATCACAAACTTGTTTTTGTCCTTCAACAAATACAGAGAATCTCAATCGTGCTGCTGAAGCAGATTAACTGAGACTCTGAGGTGTGAAGTGAAGTCTGTCGTTTCTCAATAACACTTATTTAGTTGCTTGAGAGTTTTTCTTCATCACAAAGTTTGACTAATTATTCAGGTCTGTCCCTTCATTGCTGATCGCTACATCACTGCTGGTCTAGTTTTCAGTTCAAGGTCTAAAGCACCATGAGACCAGTGGGACCAGTGCTCCCAGCAGTCCACCACCGGTGTCACACCGCGGTGAGGTTTGTCTTGTCTTGGGGTTTTTGTCTCGTAACTTCCTGTTTTATTTTGAAATCCTAACTCTCCTCTGGTTTCAGGTCACTTGCCCTTCCTCATGTGTCACCGGTCTGATTGTCTCTGATTGTTTCCACCTGTTCCCTTCACCCTCATGTGCTTATAGTCTGCGTCTCCCCTTTGTCTTGTGCCGAAGTGTTTCGTTCTTGTTCGTGCACCTAAGCCTTACCCACAGTCATTGTCGTTTTTGCCAAAGAGTTTCTTGCTACGCCACGTAAGTTGTTTTCGGTTTCCTCCTTGAGAGTGATTTTTTGTTTAAAGTTTTCCAGTTTAGCTTTGTTTTGTGTTTTTTGTAAACTGTTTTTCTTCCTCCCTTTTGGAGCGATTTATGTTAAGAGAGATTTAGTTAGTTTGTTGAGCCTCCTGTTTAGGTGAGCCTTTTCTTTTGCCCCATTTATTAGTAGTTTGGTTTTCCTCCTTCGGGAGCGCTTTTGATTTCTTGCTCTTGCCATTTGTTTGTCCTCCTTCGGGAGTGGTTTATGCTTAAAAGCTTTTTCTTTTTCTAGTGTATGTTTTGTATTTATTAGGAAGTTCTTTTTCCCCAGTTATTGCTTGCCAAGTATTATATTATTATATAGATATAGTTAGTGAGATTTTCATAGCCTTCTTGTTTGTCACTCTGCATTGAGGTTCTGAAATCAATAAAGTGTGCTGGTACGTGATATTCTCTGCTTCTGAGTCCTCATTCCAGTCCAGGCCTGACAACCGGCTGCAGAGTGTGAACACTGCTGGTGTGAATCAGTCCTGACGATCAGACACTTCCCCAGAGCTAAGACCAATGTTCTTAAACGCACTGAGGGAAACAGATGAAGTCATGGAACCTATGACCAACAGAAATTATAAACGTGACACGTACATGTATGATCAAAAAGCAAATAATGGAACACTTGGGTACAGCATACTTGTGACACTAGATGGTGATGCACTGTACATACATGTGTAGTATTCTATTACATGGTTTGCAGTTTTCACTTCTATGGAATTGGATATATCAGTGTTTTATATCATGACAAAGGGAAAATTGCATAACCACTCAGTTAATTTCTGATATCTGTAATATAAAATTGTGTGATCATTATTTTAATGTATTTTAACTTTTGATATTTGTAATTTAACGTATGTTTGATATCTGTATGTATGTCTTAAATGTGGACCCCACTAACAGTAGCTCTGTCTTAGGGCGGAGCTAATGGGGATCCTTCTAAATAACAAATAAACACTGAGACTTCTTCCAGACGCCGACATCATTTATCATCGTTACACAAGATGTGTTGAAGAATAAATGGCGAGCGAGCCGACGCGTCACGTACCCAGGAAGCCGGAGGAGGGCGGGTTCTTCTGGATGGGTTCGGCCATGTTGTCTTGTATTCGCTGCCACACCTGCCACTCGAAGCGGGGGTGCAGGATGTAGAACGGCTGCAGAGGATGGAGTCGTCTGTATCTCTGGTACTGGGCAAAGATCGGGTAGTCCGTCTTGTTGAACCACTGTGGGGGGGGGGGGGACGAAGTTAATAACATGACGTGGATCTGGGTTAACAAAGGTCAGAGGTCAAGTACGGAGTAAGAGTGACCACATGACCTCAGACACTGGTCAATAAAAAGACGACTCTAAGCATTTAATATCAGAGCAGCAGGTTGTACGAAGTGATGAAGGTCAAATGAAATAAATCGTTTTCCAGACATCACCTGAGTGAGGTCAGCGGAGAAGGGGGCGGGGTCCCAGGCCACCAGAGCCCCCGAGCTGTACAGAGAGCTGGACAGGAAGTGATGATCGTCAGACGCCATCACCTGCACACGGGTTCAAAACAACATCCTCTGCATTATATTACAACCGATTTGAAACTAAAATACGAACGCAGTCATCTTCATCAGCCGGTTTTTATATCATTAAATAACTAATTCAAACCAATCTGATGTGTGATAAGTTGTTTACCTGTGAGTTGATGAGGCGGATGGTGGTTTTCGATCCGACGTCTTTCTCGTAGCCGCTGGTGGGCGCGGCGTTGAAGCGCAGCACGGCATCATGGGAGTCTGTGATTCAATAAAGAGGAAGTAAAACTTTCTGAGTGGCTTTTACTGTTAAACTGTTTTTATTGTTTTTATATTTCAGGGGAAAACAAACGGACGATTTAAATTGCTCTCACCGATCTCTTTTCCGAGCCCGGAGTAGCGCAGCGACCCGGCCGACGACACCACGGCGCAGCTCTTGTACGGCCCGAGGTCAGAGGTCAGTGGGTTCGGCGGCAGCTGGGCGGCCAAGGGCAGCGACGAGAAGGGCTGGAGGTCAGAGGTCAAGGTCGCCACCTCTGTCTTGTCCCTCAGCTCGCAGAGAAGCTCGGCGCCGCTCAGCTTCGGTCGGCTGGAGACGCCGCCGGGGCCGGAAACCTCTACTCCATATTTGTTCATCGCCTGAAAAACAAAATGTACACAAAGTCTGATGGTTGAAGTTTACACTAGAGCTGATATCAACATGAATGTGATCGATAACATCTTTTGTCTCCCCGTGCTCCCGTGTTTCCTCTCTTTTATCTCTGTGTTTGGTCTCCTCCTCCTCCTGAGGGAATCATCAGGCTCTTTAGCTCTTTAGTGACAACAGCTGAGCTCTCACCTGATAGTTCTGCACCACCTTCCTCAGGCGGTTTCCCAGCATGCTACTGGACATCTCGTCATCCCACACCTCTCCCAGGAGCCCGTGAGGCCCGAAGAACTCTGCGTCCCCCCCTTTGCCGCTCAGCTCCCCCCTGCGCCGGCCTCCAAACAGGGTCTCCAGGGCGCGAGTTAAGGGGCGCGGCAGCAGGTGAGCGAAGAACCCGGCAGGCTCCCGATCTCTGGACTTCTTCTTTGGTGTCGAGTCCACCGCTTCGTGGGTGTGGTTCGGAGAGGAGAGGACAGGGATTGGACGGCGCGGGTCACCTGGGACGACCCCCGGGAGCTTCTGAGGGTCGATGTACATGGGCTTGGCTCCGCCTCTCAGCACCTGAGGGGGTCAGACAACAATACGCTTCACTTTCAGGGCTCGAGGTTAGAGAAGCGCTGACAGGAGAAGGAACCGACCTTGATGACGGAGTGTGCACGAGGCTGCGCCCGAGTTCTTGCCCGAACCCCAAAGATGGCGTCGGTGACGGGCACGCTGTTTTCGGCGCAGATGGCGTAGAGCAGAGCCATGGAGATGCAGAAGAAGGCCATGCAGAGCGCTCCGCGGCGAGCCCGACGCCTCAGGCGCCACAGCAGGCTGACGCGGTCCATCGCCGCCGAGGGGATCTGCACGGGAAACACACGCGTGTTACTCACGTGTTCAAACTGTTTCCTGTGTTTGTGTTTGTAAGTGTTGGTATGTGACCAAGTCATAATAACATCTTAGATCTTCTCATTTATCCCCTGGTCCAAAATGCCTCGAGTCCCCCCCCCCCCGACCCAGATTATTTAGCAGTTTATCCAGAAATCAAAACCATTTTGAAATCATCAGCTCATCTTGTCTGACAGTTTGAATGATTTCATCAACAAGCTCTCAACCAACCACTTCTTAGAGTTATAGACATTTATTGAATGTTCTGTTTGTAAAAGCTGAAGAAGTGAAATGATCCTGAAGCTTTTCAGGTTAAAGTTCAATAGTCAAACTCAGTCGATACCAGCCAGAAGAGAGGGATGAATATTTGTCCTTTAAAGAAGAACGAGTGAATCTCACGAGTGAGTGAAAACAACAATGAAGAGCGAGAGCGAGACGCCACTGCCCGGGAGGAGAGTGAAGTCAGGGAGAAAGAGGAGGAGGAGGAGGAGGAGGAGGAGAGAGGTCGAAAGAGACAGAGGAAAAAGAGAGAGAGAAAAGAGAGGGAACGGGGGGATGTGCATTAACAGGAGCAGGGGGGGGGGGGGGCAGCCGCTCTTCTTCCCACGATGCTTTGCTACAGTGCAGCTTGGGAACTCGGCAGCAGGAGGTCACGCATAACGACCCTGACATAGAATTATATATAGAATAACATAGAAGTGAAGTGAATAGATCAGCTGGACTGTCACTGATCCAGATGTCTGAGTCAGAATCTGATTAATATCTGATATCATGGGGTTGTATCCACATCTGGCCTGGTGGCATCTCGGGGGACGTGGCTCGAGTGAAAGAGAAGAATTCACCAGATTCAACATCGGACATTTTCAGATTTTCACTCCCCAGTTTCTCTTCAGCTTCTGGAACGAGTGAAAAGCGATTTTGGCAGATTTCAGTTCAGAAAACGTCCACAGGTCCGAGGCAAATGGCTGCTCCGGGTCCAGAAAGTGTCCGAAACCTGTCTCCTGTGTTCTGACCAGCAGGGGGCGACTCCTCTGGTAGTTTCTATAGAACGTGACTCTACTTCTCACTTTCTAACGTCAGTAAACATTCAGGAGTTTCTGTCTCCAGTCTCTAGTTTCAAGTCTTCTTCAAACAGCTGAAGTTCATTTAGTGGATAATGATCATTTAGAGTCAAACAGACCATGAAGCACCGGATGTGTTGGGGGGGGGGGGGGGGGGTACCACAGTGTGATTGACAGCTTGTACTGTCCAATGGGTCCAGCGGTTACTTCTGGTTTCAGCTGGAGTGAAGCTGTGTTTGCCTCATCGGATTGCTGCCTGCAGCTAACACACACACACACACCACCCACCAACCACCACACACCACACACCATACACCACACACACACCACCCACCCACACAACCACACACACACACACACACACACACACACCACCCACCAACCACCACACACAGAACTTATACGATCAATATGTTCCTGTTATTCGTATACGTTTGTTTTGTGCAGAGCCAGAGGCAGAATATTGTAGAGCAGCTTCACACTGTGACACTGCTGCTTCATGAACAACAACAACAACAACCACAACACAACAACCACCACCACCACAACAACAACAACAACCAGCTTTGGACTTTGAGATATTTCACAGTTTAGTCACATTTAATGTGTCCTGAAATATTAAGAGACAAGAGAAGCTCGTCAGTTGTGAAGGAGAAATGACAACGTCTCTGTTCGTGTGCAGCTGAACACGTAAAGTTCTGCAGGTTTGAATCAGGAGAGAATCAGCTGCTCCTCTGAATGAACACGTCTGAATGAATGAATGAACCGATGAAGCAGTGTAGCATCAGAGCTTCAGACAGATGGTTGTGTCACCAGATATCTGCTTAAAGATGTCCCCCTCAATCCCCTGCACACACACACACACACAGACACACACACACACAGACACACACACAGGCACACACAGGCAGTTAGAGGTGTGTGTGTGTTAAATATGGATTTATGAAGCTATTAACTATGCAAGATTAAAAGGTAGGCTCGTGTGTGTTAATCTGCCGTGCACACACAGGGCGTTACATGTTGTGTACAGTGTGCGTCAGTCGCAGCGACTCTCTCGACAACCCACTGTGAGGTAATAATGCTTCAACACAAACAGAACCACAGAGAACCCCCTTCTCTCTTTGTGACTGAAGATTCTAAATTACGACTCTGGAGAACCACCACTTCCTGCATCGCAGCAGGAAGTGGTCTTTCACATCCGCCGAAACAGAAAAGACACGAGCAGATAATCATCGAGTTGCAGAGAAACACAATCAAGCCACGTCCTGCAGCTGCAGAACAGAAAACACACTGAAATATCACAGACATATATATATATATACATATACCCAGCAGCTGCTCATATCTGCTTCTCAACGCTAGTGCTGGCGAACCGGATGTGACCGGATGTGACCAGATGTGACCAGATGTGATCACTACTCCAAACTCCGTCAGTGCCTCAGATATTCATGAGTTCACTTCAGGAGAGTTGTCGGTTGGTTTCTGAAATATCCCAGAGATATATATATATATACACATATAGAGAGTAGAGAGTGTGTTTCACTTGTACAACTACTAATGGTTCATGTTGTGTAATGTGGAAACACAGTAAACTAACACAACATGGTGCAGAGGAAACTAAATTAAAAACTGAACAACTGATTCAAACCACCTCCCAGTTTCAATCTGTTTTATATAAACTCAGTTTAACTTTTCATTTCTCTGTATCTGCGTCTGAACGAGAGGAGGCTCAGGGAACATTCGTCTCATTGTGACTAGGGTTGCAAAATTCCGGGAATATTCAAAGTTGGAAACTTTCCATGGGAATTAACGGGAATATACGGGAATTAACGGGAATAAACGGGAATAAACGGGAATAAACGGGAAATGTTGTGGATAATTTATACTAACTGTATTTACCTTGTCATATACAGACATAAATATAAACATTTTGTTGTGTCATAGGCTGATTTGAGCCCTGAGGAAACTTTGGGCACTTGACTATATGCTTCTGCATCGTTGTGTCATTCTTAACATAGGTCTTTGCACAGTATTTGCAAATGTACACAGCCTTTCCTTCTACATTGGATGAGGTGAAATGTCTCCACACATGAGAGAGTGCACGTGGCATTGTTCTGTAGAATAAGATGAGAAAAAAGTTTGTAAAAAAACACTAATGCAATGCCAGAGATATAAATAGTTAGCCAAACAATTGGAATCGTCTGTAAACATATTTTACAATTGATGGATAAATGAATGGAAATAGTCTAGATGAACAGATGAACAATCCTCAATCAGCATGCTCATATATTTTCCCAGTAATATCATGGAAACTTACCTGACTAGTCCTTCACTCTACAGCAGGCCTCAGTAGCCCTGCTGTAGAGTGAAGCATGCTGGGAGTTATCTGTGTATGTGATGGAAGAATGCACAGTGGAGGGTTGAAACTCAACGTTCCATACATCTTTAAAATAGAGTTTTGAATGATGTTTTTATTGCTCAGCGTTTAATTTGCGTATTTTTTTTTTTTTCAAAATTCCCAAAATTCCCGAGCTAAAGTTCCCATGGAAAGTTTCCGGAAATTTACCGCAAACTTTCCACCCCTTTGCAACCCTAATTGTGACTCATGCTGTGAGATCACAGATCAGATTGTTGCTCTACACTGATTCTGATGATGTGAATAATCCTGGGATCAGAAACCAGGTCCAGCGTTGGTACATGAATCTGTGTGAGTGTAACACAACCAGCGTCACTACTGCTGCAGCTGTGAGTCTCACACACACACACACACACACACACACACACACACACACACACACACACACACACACACACACACACACACACACACACACACACACACACACACACACACACACACACACACACACACACACACCTGAGTGGACTCGTCTCTGGACACATGTGTGTGCAGCTGGTGCTCGTGGTTGTGTTACCTTGTAGCCCATGGTGTTGCTGTTGCTTAGAGACGGGCTGCTGCCTCCAGGTTTCCCCTCATCGCCTCTGTGGACGCAGATACACACAATATGTATTTATATATATGAAAAAACTGCATTATCTGTGTACAAACACATTGTCAGCTTTCGACAGGCCGCAGTGAAATGTTATAATCCTTCTCTTCCTCCTGCGACTCACAAATCTAAAAAATGAACGCAGAAAATATTCTAATCCTCGATCCAATCAGTCCGTCGATATTCTGCGATATCCTTCTGTGGGAATGGTTCTCACTCAAATCAGATATGAGCAGTTACATGATGTTTCCTTTCATGTTCTCCAGATGAAAGGAAACATGAGAACTGCTTTGATATCGATGTCGTCCTATGAACTGCTCCGATGAACCTCGGACAAACGCCTGCAGCTGTGTGTGGACTGCCCCCTGGTGGCTGGCTGCAGTACTCGTCATAGCAATGAACTGCAGGAGGAAGATTTTCCACAAGCTGGCAACACATCAACTAACTTGTATTAATGAATAATGACTCTGCTAAATTATCAATAAAGACATTGATTACAGTTTAAATACCATTGAACCACTATAATACATAGTGTAAAATACTGTGGATTTATTATAGTAAGGCCATACGAAGATAGATAGATAGATAGATAGATAGATAGATAGATAGATAGATAGATAGATAGATAGATAGATAGATAGATAGATAGATAGATAGATAGATAGAAAAAGGAATGCATAGCTAGAGATATATAGATAGATAGATAGATAGATAGATAGATAGATAGATAGATAGATAGATAGATAGATAGATAGATAGATAGAAAGATGGAGATAAAGATAAATAGATAGATGGAGAGATGATAGATAGATAGGGGGATAGAAAAAGGAATACATAGCTACAGAGAGAGAGAGAGAGAGAGAGAGAGAGAGAGCGATAGAGAAAGATAGATAGATAGATGGAGAGATGATACATAGAGCGATACATAAAGACAGAGAATGAGAGATGGAGAGATGATAGATAGATGGGTGGATAGAACAATATAAAGATAGATGGATGGAGGGATGGAAGGAAGGACGGATAGATAGATAAATGGATAAATGGAGAGATGATAGATGGAACAATATAAAGATAGATGGACGGAAGGATGGAAGGATGGATGGATGGATGGAGAGATGGAAGGATGGATGGATGGTGGGAGGGATGGAGAGAGGGATGGAGGGATGGATGCTCGTTGACCTGTTTTCACTGGTGCTCCTCCGGAAGCAGCCGCCTCGCTCCCCGGCTCCTCGGTGGTCACGGGCCCGGGCAGCAGTGCGTGCTTCCCGGGGTCATGCTCACGGTTCGTCCCGGTGCTCGTGTCCGTCCGGTGCTCGTGTCCGTCCGGTCCGAGGCCGCCGTGCGCGTTCAGCTGCGTGCGTGTGGGAGCGCGCACAGAAGCTGCAGGTTTCTCCTCTGCAGAGAACCGAGGATGTGAGAGATGACAGGCTTCCGTCCGCCCTTCAAAATAAGAGCAAGGGACGTAGCAGCGTCACAGCTTCACAATAACACAACTGAAATATCCACAGTGGAGGTGATACAAATATGTGAAGCCGTGTTTACTAATAAGTGTGTGTGTGTGTGTGTGTGTGTATTTGTACAGTGTATCCTCTGGGGGTTAAATCTATTTCATAAACACAGATCTGAAAATAGTTTATTTTGAAGGTTTGTGCAGCAGAGCTAGGGTGTATGGAGTATGGAGGACCATGCATGACTTAAGTATAAATAAATAAATACAGAAATAAATAAATAAATAAATAAATACAGAAATAAATAAATAAATACAGAAATAAAAAAGGAGGAGACTGCAGTTAGGCCCGCCTTTCTCATTAGCATAAGGTGATTGAAAACGTGAAAAATATAAATAAATAAATAAATGTGCAAATATATTTAAGACATTTATTTAGACATTTCTGTTGTTATTAACGTATTTATTTATTTCTGTCTTAATGAATTTATTTCCTTTTTTATTTCTGTATTTATTTATTTATTTCTGTATTTATTTATTTATACTTAAGTCATGTATGGTCCTCCATGGGGGGGTATGGAGGACCATACATGACATAAGTATAAATAAATAAATAAATAAATATAGATATAAATACAGAAATAAATAAATAAATAAAAAAGGAAATAAATTAATTAGTACAGAAATAAATAAATAAATATGTTAATAACCACAGCAATGTCTAAATAAATGTCTTAAATATATTTGCACATTTATTTATTCCCTGATTTATATTTTTCACGTTTTCAATCACCTTATGCTAATGAGAAAGGCGGGCCTAACCGCAGTCTCATGCAGGATTGGTCACAGGAGTGGAATTATCCAGCCTTTCAATGCTGACTGGTGTCCAGTAGCTTTTTGCAGTGTTGAGCCGGTTCACACTTAAAATGAACTAGTTCAAGTTCAGAGGGTTAGTTCAGGTTATTTTTTATTGGGATGAATAAGGTGTCAGTAATCCTGACTGTGAGCGTCACGTCTCGTGTTCTCCTGAGCACAAGGAGAGAGCAGAGAGGAGGAGGAAGCAGAAACTCCAGCTTGGTACAAACCACCTGCAGCTTCTGCTCTGCGCATGAAGCAGCTGATCTCTGAGCAGATGTGACCAGAGAAACTCTGTGTTTTCACTGTTTCCACTGTTTTACAAAGTCACTCAGCAGCTGCTTCGCAGTGACGAGCTCAAGTCTCTGTCACTGCCTCTGTCTCTGTGCGAGTGTGTGGCACTGAGGGGGGCGGAGCCACGGGGCCTGTGTGCGTGTGTGTGTATAGCTCAGTTGACCAATCCTGCATGAGACTGCGGTTAGGCCCGCCTTTCTCATTAGCATAAGGTGATTGAAAACGTGAAAAATATAAATCAGGGAATAAATTAATGTGCAAATATATTTAAGACATTTATTTAGACATTTCTGTTGTTATTAACGTATGTATTTATTAATTTCTGTATTAATTAATTTATTTCCTTTTTTATTTATTCATTTATTCATTTATTTCTGTATTTATTTATTTATTTCTGTATTTATTTATTTATACTTAAGTCATGTTTGGTCCTCCATAGGGGGGAGAGAGAGGGAGAAAGATGGGGGGGAAATAAACTTCTATAGTCTGTGTAAAAAGAGTCGTTCCCTGACCGGGAATCGAACCCGGGCCGCGGCGGTGAGAGCGCCGAATCCTAACCACTAGACCACCAGGGACGCTGTCGGGTGCGTTCTTGTGACGTGTATTGAACCCGAGGTCAGTTACTGTCAGTTACTGTGGTGCTCTCACTCACACTGCCCCCCCCCACTGGTTCCCAGTAGCTGCTCGTATCCGCCAGTGCTACTTGCGTACCGGATGTGACCGGATGTGACCGGATGTGATCACTACGGTGCTTCAGATATTCGGGAGTTCACTTCAGGAGAGTTGTCGGTTAGATTCCAGTTAAAGAAACTCTGCTCTCCGTCATGCTAGCGTTAGCACCCCTGTTAGCGTTAGCATCCGTACTGCTACAGTATATAATCTGCCAAATCCCGTTAGAGTGCACCAGGACCTCGTGGCGCAACGGTAGCGCGTCTGACTCCAGATCAGAAGGTTGCGTGTTCAAATCACGTCGGGGTCAAGTTTTTTTTCAGGATTGTTTTATTAAAAAACTAATGAAAATCTGGTGAATCTGTATTTAATCTGTAGGTTTTCATGTTTGCTCACAGAAGAGTTATGGACTGTGATCACTGATGAGATGTTTCATCTGCTCTGGAACATCTCAGCTTCATCTCAGCTTCATCTGAGCGACATGAAGCTAAGAATCAGAATCAGAAGGTATTTATTGCCAAGTAAATTTACACCTACCTGGAATTTGCTCTGGTTATTGGTGCATACAATGAACATTATAGAAACATAAAAACACAATAAATACAACACACATAAGAAAAACTATAAAAAAAACAATATATATTTACTCACTATTTACTTCATATTTATTCCTAATATTTATACAAATTAACATTTATTTAGACATAAACATAAACATATCTATATAAAAATATATAAAAGATAAAAGATATAAAAAGTGAAATGACTCGTCCTCGTTTCTGACTGAGTGTTGCTTTTTAAAGACAGACCTACTTACACTCTGACCTACTTCTGCTCCGTGAGTCGCACAAAACCTGGAAACCTGACGACGTGTCACACCTGCAGCAGAGTAATTCTGTTATTAATCATAACTCGTTATGATCCTCTCACTGCTCTGGATCTGATCAGAGCAAGAGAAGGATTTTATATCTTAACACAATTAAAACTATTCTGATCGTCAGTCTATCATCTGTTTATCAGACATCTGCGATTCTGCACGTCCGCTCTGAAAAGCATAATGAATAATCTAAATAATCAATAACAGCCTTAGGAACATGAAACATGAATAACACAGACAGAACAAGGTTTTACGTTTTGTTTTATTAATGCAAGAAAATAAATAAAGATAAAGCTCCACAGATTTTCTGCGTTGAAACACATCAATGCAGAATTCACATGTAAAAGTCCATTATTTTCAGAAATATGCAGATTTCAGATGAGAGACTGACGCCTGTTCATGTCTACTACCAAAGGCAGGTTAGCATAGCTTAGCACAAAGACTGGAACCTGTAGGAACAGTTAGCCTATCTCTGTCTGAAACAAAATCCACCTTCCAGCTGCTCTAAAGCCCAGATATTAATATTCTATATCCTTGTTTGTTTAATCCACATGAAAATATATCAAAGCGTGAAAATGACTAAATATGTTTGTGAGGAGTTTTTGAAGATTTATGTATTTTATAATGATTAAAAAGCCTCAGACAGATATTTTGTTTTCATCCACCTTCCAGCTGCTCTAAAGCCCAGATATTAATATTCTATATCCTTGTTTGTTTAATCCACATGAAAATATATCAAAGCGTGAAAATGACTAAATATGTTTGTGAGGAGTTTTTGAAGATTTATGTATTTTATAATGATTAAAAAGCCTCAGACAGATACATTTTGTTTTCATTCTGCGATGCATCTCCGTGTTCTGTGCTCATGTGCTGGAGTCGGAGCCGGACTTGATGCTGAGCCTCTTCCGGGTGTCGTCGGTGCAGCGCTCCAGGATGAGCTCTGGACTCGGGCGGGGGGGAACGGCCGGAGCCTCCCTCTTCACCTCGCTCTCCGAGCCGGAGCCGGACCGCTCGGGGATGTTCTCTGTGCGTTAGAAGTAAGGAAACAATCAGGCTGTAGAAGCAACTTGTGTTCAGAGGCGTGGTTTCTGAGTGGATGTTGTTCCTTACCCTGGTTCTTCTTCTCCTTCAGGGGAGACTTGGCCTCGGTCTTGGAGTTCCTGCCCGGCTCGGTGAGGCGCCCCCCCTTCTGCTGCAGGTAGCGGCGGCTGTTCCTGCGGTAGGAGTCCTGGCTGAGCTTCTGGCGAGACCTGTTGTGAATGCTCTTGGCGTTTCTGATGCTGGATCTGTGAGGGAAACAAGTAGTGGTGAGTTAACAGGTTGGGTAGGGACCTCAGCAACAGCCAGTGTGAAAGTGCCAACAACAGTAGTTCCCTGAATGGCCACTTGATGCTGGCTCCAAAAGTGAGTCAATCCTTATAGACCACAACATGTTTACATTGTTTACATCCTGGTTCTAAAACGATTTTGGTTTCAATGGCTCATTTCCCTTTTGACAACTCTCTTCAAATCGTACATTAAGGCTGTGGTAACTTTGAGTGATAGATGGGTGTGGTCACAGTCGTCTAGCCGCCCGGTGGCTAGCTGCTAGTTTTCTACAAAGACGTCACCTGGGCTCCACCCACACTCCCTTAGCTGGGATGTGGGAGGAGCCTCACACGACCGAGATGGAGATGGAGGAGCCGTCTGTAACACGGAGGTTTTGTCTTTGTTTATATTCAGTCTACAGTCAAATCCTCTGAACATCCTCCCAGCTCCGACTCTCTAGGTAGAGATCCCATCTAGTGGTGAAGCTGTGTATCACAGTGTCCGTGCATGTGGGAGAATATACAGGGAAACTTATCATCAGTGTTGCCACAGTTACTTTACAGATTACTTGATTTTAAAAGTAACTAAGTTAGATTACAAGTAACTTTATTAGTTACATTCAGCAGCTGCCGACAACACCCCCACTCTTCAACATAAAAATGACAACTGGTTTTGCCAACACTCACTTTATTAGAAGTGCATTTTTAACAGTAATGTACACAACAACAACGTATAATGTATTTCGTGACATTTTAAGTTGAACTATTTTAATATATTGTAACGGACTGGGTTTATGTTTATGTTTGGATTTGACGTATGTTCAGTAAAACACTGTGTTTAAGGAGCGTTCCGATATCCTGAGGGTCAGTGAAGGGGTCGGGGTGGGACATGTGACTGTTTGGACCAATAGGATGGGGTTGTTGGGAATGTCAGGCCCTCATTGGCTGGTTGTGTTGGGGATGGGGGGGAAATGAGGAAGTGAAGGGTTGTTGATGTGAGCGAGTGACGGAGTCCGAGTGACGGTGCGAGTAACGGAAGATGATAATACAAGTAACAAAAAGTAGACAAAATAGTAACGCACAGTGACTTGGACGAGTAACTTTAATCTGATTACTGGTTTGGAAATAGTAACGCGTTGGATTACTCGTTACTGAAAAAAGGGGTGGGGTTAGAGTCATTATCATAATTTCACAGAGTTTTACTTTCTGGAAAACGATTAATATAAACCTATGTGGTTGAAAATCAACAGAAACATATGTTTAACATGATGATGATCATCAACAGACGTCTGCAAACAGGCCGAAGCTCTGTCCGATAAAAGTCACATCTTATTCAAACATCTTATTAATGTTGTTAGAATGAAAACTGTGATGTTTGAATCCAGAGAATTCAATGAAATCACAAACTGAAACAGAGAGAAAGAGTGAGACGTGTCACTTCCTGTCAGTTTGACGTTTCACAATAAAACACCAGAGGAGCGACGTGCTAACCTGCACGTCCGTGGTTATCAGCCTGGTAACAGGAAATGAACATGTCATAAAATGTCCCATAGAAAGATCACTTCTCAGTTTTTAGTTCTTGAAAACTGGAAGAAACTTTATCTGATTTGTTTTTGATATTAAATACAATTTTAAAGATGTAATTTAAACCAGGAATCATATTTTCTGTTGTAATGTTTGAAATGGTTTAAGGAGAAGAAGACATACAGACACATATTTCTCAGTGTCGTCTTCTGAACGTCTCTCACCTGCGAGGTGGAAGCTTCTGTCCTTGAGGGTTTGTCCGTCTCGCCTCTTGTTGCTCACGTTTTCCCGCCTTCTGCAGAAACATGGAGGGGAAATGTCCCGTCTCGTCTCCTTTTCTGTACAGAACAGCATCATTGAGTCAAAATCAGTGTTAAACATTAAGTTGAGTTAAAAACATTCAGAATATGTGGAAGATGCCAGAGAACTAAGGGTCTAAATGAAGTTCTGGAGAAATGTTTTTAAAGGTAGAACTTTACCAAAGTACAGGAACCTTGTGGGCCTGAAGACGACTGATCGTCCAGGGCTTTAACTGAGAGGAATCAATACTCCCTATAGTGTGTGATGAGTATTAAAGTGCTCTGATGAAAGAATATAAATGAAAGTCGTCTAGCAGGTGAGTGTGAAGTCGTCTTAGCCTCTTCAGTGAATGGAATGAAAACTTTAATGTTATAATAAATAAGAAAAGCTGTTTGATACAAAGTGTTAAGTTTCAACATCACAATAATATGTTAAAGTGATGAATACAAAATCTTGAATTGATTTAAAATTGATAATCCTGTCATCCTGCTGATTGTGTATGTAAGTATGTTTGTGTATACATGGATGTATATGTGTATGTATGTATATATATATATATATGTATATATATGTGTAAGGATATATATTGCAGTGCTCATTGTTAGTTTGGGGTCGGACTTTTTTGCTGTTGTTTTGTTTGTTTTGTTGTCTGTTTTGTTTTTCTAATGTTTGTATTATAAAATGGTTAAAAACCAATAAAAATAATATTAAAAAATTAAAAAAAAAAAAAAATGATAATCTTATTCATTATATTTAGTTTGAGAAAGAAAACAACTTTTATTATAATATTTAAGAATAGAAAGGAACTTCCACCAGCTGTGAAGTTGGTCTGACAGATCACCAGCTGTTTGTGGAACTGGTTCTAAATGAAAACACGAGTCCCACCTGACGACCCACCAGCCGTCCAGCAGCTTGTGAATCACCGCGATGGTTTCCCCGAGCTCCAGAGAAACCTCGTCCTCCTGCTCGGCCGTGTAGGCCTGGGCGGCGACGAACAGCTCTCCTGCAGGAACCACACAACGCCGGGTTACATGAAGAAAGACAGGTCGTGGAATTATGAAAACAATAACCTGCCTTCGTAGTCCGGCTCCGCGTCCTCGGCCTCGTCCGGCTGGTCCAGAGGCTCCAGGTAGGAGGCAGGAGCCCAACCCCGTTTAGTGTCACACTGACAGAACCACCAGCCTGAGGAGCAGAACCACAGACTCAGAACCACAGAGACTCAGAACCACAGAGACTCAAGAGCAGAACCACAGAGACTCAGGAGCAGAACCACAGACTCAGGAGCAGAACCACTGAGACTCAGAAGCACAGAGACTCAGGAGCAGAACCACTGAGACTCAGAACCACAGAGACTCAGAAGCAGAACCAGAGACTCAGAACCACAGAGACTCAGAAGCAGAACCAGAGACTCAGAACCACAGAGACTCAGAAGCAGAACCAGAGACTCAGGAGCAGAACCACAGAGACTCAGGTGCAGAACCAGAGACTCAGGAGCAGAACCAGAGACTCAGAACCACAGAGACTCAGGAGCAGAACCAGAGACTCAGGAGCAGAACCACAGAGACTCAGGTGCAGAACCAGAGACTCAGGAGCGGAACCACAGAGACTCAGGAGCAGAACCACAGAGACTCAGGAGCAAAACCCCAGAGACTCAGGAGCAGAACCACCAGCCTGAGGAGCAGAACCACAGAGACTCAGAACCACCGAGACTCAGGAGCAAAACCACAGAGACTCAGGAGCAAAACCACAGAGACTCATGAGCAGAACCCCAGAGACTCAGGAGCAGAACCACCAGCCTGAGGAGCAGAACCACAGAGACTCAGAACCACAGAGACTCAGGAGCAGAACCACCGAGACTCAGGAGCAGAACCACGAGACTCAGGAGCAGAACCACAGAGACTCAGAACCACAGAGACTCAGGAGCAGAACCAGAGACTCAGGAGCATAACTAGAGACTCAGGAGCAGAACCACAGAGACTCAGGAGCAGAACCAGAGACTCAGGAGAAGAACCATAGACTCAGGAGCAGAACCAGAGACTCAGGAGCAGAACCAGAGACTCAGAACCACAGAGACTCAGGAGCAGAACCAGAGACTCAGGAGCAGAACTAGAGACTCAGGAGCAGAACCACAGAGACTCAGGAGCAGAACCAGAGACTCAGGAGAAGAACCATAGACTCAGGAGCAGAACCAGAGACTCAGGAGCAGAACCAGAGACTCAGAACCACAGAGACTCAGGAAGCAGAACCACAGAGACTCAGGAGCAGAACCACCGAGACTCAGGAGCAGAACCACCGAGACTTAGGAGCAGGACCACCGAGACTCAGGAGCAGAACCTCAGAGACTCAGGAGCAGAACCTCAGAGACTCAGGACCAGGACCACATAGACTCAGGAGCAGAACCAGAGACTCAGAACCACAGAGACTCAGGACCAGGACCACAGAGACTCAGGACCAGGACCACAGAGACTCAGGAGCAGAACCACAGAGACTCAGAACCACAGAGACTCAGGAGCAGAACCACCGAGACTCAGGAGCAGAACCACGAGACTCAGGAGCAGAACCACAGAGACTCAGAACCACAGAGACTCAGGAGCAGAACCAGAGACTCAGGAGCAGAACTAGAGACTCAGGAGCAGAACCACAGAGACTCAGGAGCAGAACCAGAGACTCAGGAGAAGAACCATAGACTCAGGAGCAGAACCAGAGACTCAGGAGCAGAACCAGAGACTCAGAACCACAGAGACTCAGGAGCAGAACCAGAGACTCAGGAGCAGAACTAGAGACTCAGGAGCAGAACCACAGAGACTCAGGAGCAGAACCAGAGACTCAGGAGAAGAACCATAGACTCAGGAGCAGAACCAGAGACTCAGGAGCAGAACCAGAGACTCAGAACCACAGAGACTCAGGAAGCAGAACCACAGAGACTCAGGAGCAGAACCACCGAGACTCAGGAGCAGAACCACCGAGACTTAGGAGCAGGACCACCGAGACTCAGGAGCAGAACCTCAGAGACTCAGGAGCAGAACCTCAGAGACTCAGGACCAGGACCACATAGACTCAGGAGCAGAACCAGAGACTCAGAACCACAGAGACTCAGGACCAGGACCACAGAGACTCAGGACCAGGACCACAGAGACTCAGGAGCAGAACCACAGAGACTCAGGACCAGGACCACAGAGACTCAGGAGCAGAACCACCAAGACTCAGGAGCAGAACCTCAGAGACTCAGGAGCAGAACCACAGAGACTCAGGAGCAGAACCACAGAGACTCATGGGGCAGAACCACAGAGACTCAGGACCAGGACCACAGAGACTCAGGACCAGGACCACAGAGACTCAGGAGCAGAACCACCGAGACTCAGGACCAGGACCACAGAGACTCAGGAGCAGAACCAGAGACTCAGGAGCAGGACCACAGAGACTCAGGAGCAGAACCACAGAGACTCAGGACCAGGACCACAGAGACTCAGGAGCAGAACCAGAGAGACTCAGGAGCAGAACCACAGAGACTCAGGAGCAGGACCACAGAGACTCAGGACCAGGACCACAGAGACTCAGGAGCAGAACCACCGAGACTCAGGACCAGGACCACAGAGACTCAGGAGCAGAACCAGAGACTCAGGAGCAGGACCACAGAGACTCAGGAGCAGAACCACAGAGACTCAGGACCAGGACCACAGAGACTCAGGAGCAGAACCAGAGACTCAGGAGCAGGACCACAGACACTCAGGACCAGGACCACAGACACTCAGGACCAGGACCACAGAGACTCAGGAGCAGAACCAGAGACTCCGGAGCAGAACCAGAGACTCAGGAGCAGGACCACAGACACTCAGGACCAGGACCACAGAGACTCAGGAGCAGAACCAGAGACTCCGGAGCAGAACCAGAGACTCAGGAGCAGGACCACAGACACTCAGGACCAGGACCACAGAGACTTAGGAGCAGAACCACAGATACTCAGGAAGCAGAACCACAGAGACTCAGGAGCAGACTCGTCTCAGAGGTCAAACACACTTCACACGCTTCCTCTTCCTAACCCAGAGGACAGTTACAATCAAACCTATTTCCTTATTGTGCTTTCCTCTATTGTGTTCTTTAATGCGTGTTTCTGTTGTTATGATTATTATGATTATACAGTTTCCCTTGAACTGAAGAATGTTTTTAATTTGTCATTTGGTCTTTACAGTTTAAAGTGATCAACTTTCAGCTTGAATCTAAAATAAGTTGTTTGTGAAGTGAAGAAAGTTTGGAGACGATCTTTTCTCACCGTTCTGGTTTTTGTCCACGATCTCCACCAAGTCGCCGGTTCGCAGCTCGATCTCGTACTTGGACGTCTTGGGGAAGTCTGCGATCACCCGGTAGGTGTCGAGTATGAGGGGGCCGGAGATCTCTGAGGCAAAGAGGGGGGGGGGGGTATGACCTATACTGCAGTCATCCACTAGGGGCGATTGAGGTGTTTGTGGAAAGAATGTCTCTTACCTGAAGCTTGTCCTCGAGCCAACTCTCTGGAGACCACAAACGTCTCGTTTCTCTTCTGCCTGTGGATCATTTCTCACATGCATCACTCCATCATGTGTGTGTGTGTGTGTGTGTGTGTGTGTGTGTGTGTGTGTGTGTGTGTGTGTGTGTGTGTGTGTGTGTGTGTATATCTATAGGTATGAGGCCAATATTGGTTCAATACCATCATTGTGAAGACATTTTGTCTGGTCCTCACAAATTCAGTTGGCTGTTTGCGGGTTAAGACTTGGTTTTAGAGTAAGAATCAGGTTTAGTGTTAGGGTTACACTGTAAAAAGCCCAACTTCAAAAGCATTGGTCTAACTTATTTTTAAAAGTTGAGTGAGCAAATTTTTTTTTTAAATGTTGGGCAAACCCAAAGTTTCAAGTTTACAAATAAGTAGTGCAGTCAACTGAACATTTTAAGTTGAGGAAACTTCAAATATTGCTTAGCCAGCTCCGGGATGCAACTATAAGTTCAGATTGAATGATATGAATGCATTTATATATGGAATATATCTACTTAGATATGTATATATAAACACACACACACAAACAAACATATATACATATATACATATGTGAACATATATATTTATGTCTTGTATTATTATTATACACATTTACACACACATATAAAATATATATATATATATATATATATAGCATGTTCAGATTTCTTTATTTAGATGTTCAGCCCCGTAACGCCGGGATCACACCGACGCAGAAGCCACATTACTAAATGTCCCCCTTTGCCCATCCACTGCAGCCACAAGCAGTGATAAAGATAAAAAGAGAGAGTGGGGGCTACGTATTCTCCACATAGGCTTGAGTGGAGAATACGTAATTTACCCTCGACAGCCGACATTTAACGGAGCAAACAGCGGAGAAGTTCTTAAACATGGATGACATTAAATTAATAATTGAAGTGGAGAAGTGCAGTGAAAAAAAAGACTAATGTTGGGACAATGTTGGTTAATGTTGGAGCAAGCGCTGCACGGCGCTTCAGCGTGGCTTCCGCGTCCGGAGGGCGACGTCATGACGTAGTCAGTGTCACTGCGCACTCGTGTTTAGAGAAGCCAGCGCTCTCAGGTAGAGTGGGCTTGTCCGGACAAGTTGGGTGTAGTTGATCAGATGCACGTCCTTCTATCGCAAGTTTCGCCGCCTGTTATCCTCCGACCGGAAGTTTCGCCGCTTGATATCCTCCAACCGCAAGTTTTCTCGCCTGGTGTCCTCCGACCGCAAGTTTTGTCGCCTGGTGTCCTCCGACCGCATGTCCTACGGCTGCGTGTCCTCCTCACTTTCTTCCAGCACTAACTAGGTAAGACTCCCGCCGCTGTTTTACTGGTTATTCTGCGACCCGTTGTCTTTCTAATGCAAAGATTCACAACGTTTGCAAAACTACATGTGTAAGCTATCCATATAATCTACCTGTTAGCTACCCGTGAAAACCACGTGCTGGCTAGCTTTAAGCTACCCGTGAAAGCCACATGTTTGCTAACTTTCAGCTACATGTGCAAACCACGTGCTGCCTAACTTTAAGCTACCCGTGAAAGCCACATGTTTGCTAACTTTAAGCTATCTGTAGACCAACCCCACCCAAACCACCGTGCTACGTTTATAAACTAACAACGTGTTAAGTTGAGTTATCAATAAAATAATGGTAAATTTTGATGATCTTCTCCTTGTGTATACTGGGGTATGTGTCGTCCGTTGGTGTCTTTTCTGTTTGAATCTTAGCATAACAGTGAATTTAACAATTAAGCTTTCATACAGAGCTCGTTCACGTGTTATTTATTTCAAAATAACTACTTATTTCATACATTTCCCACAAATATGGGGAAATGTAACTCAAATAGCCCTACATAGTTCTGTGTTTAATTTATTTCAAAGTACACCTACACTTGCCTCTGTATTTTTCTTCTCTTCATACGAGTTTGGTGTTTTCCTTTGTAACAGGTAAAAATAGCTATAAAAGTCAACAGTTCTTTATTGTTCTATAACTCATAAATGCAACAAAACAGTTTAGTATCAGTGTTAATTTTGGCAGCTATTTTTGATTTAGTCTTAGTCTTTTGACGAAAATGCATATTAGTTTTAGTCTAGTTTTAGTCATTTTTATCCTTCTTAGTTTTAGTCGACGAAAACAAATTACATTTTAGTCCAGTTTTAGTCGACGAAAACAAATTACATTTTAGTCTAGTTTTAGTCGACGAAAACAAATTACATTTTAGTCTAGTTTTAGTCACATTTAATAGCCACATTAAACTCCTTATCTTCCCTTCTCAGGTCCAGGGACCCCCTGTGTTGTGTCTACAACTGCGTACTAGTCTAGCTTGCAGTACTTAGGTTGTCCATTAGATGTCCCTCTTATAGGTCTATAGCAGGGGTCGGCAACCTTTACTATCAAAAGAGCCATTTGGCCCCCTCTTCCCCCAAATAAAATTTGTCTGGAGCCGCAAAACATATTTGATAACAAAGCTGATAAAATTTTATATAAAGTTATACTATACTAATCTGTAGATTATTGCATTTATGAACAACAATAAAGAAAACTGTTGACATTTTATTTATTTTTACCTGTTACAACAAAGGGAAACACCAAATGCTTATGAAGAGGAGAAGAAAATACACAGGCAAGTGTAGACCTACTTTGAAATAAATTAAACGCAGAACTATGTAGGGTTATTTGAGTCATCCCCATATTTGTGGGAAATGTATGAAATAAGAAGTACCCTATTTTGAAATAAATAAAAACATATAGCTGCAGCCTATATATTTTAGTTGGCGAAATGTGAAAACAAAAAGTGCAAGCAGATCAGAGCGGAGGAGGAAACTGAAGCTCGGTAGAAACCAACTGCAGCTTCTGCTCTGATCCAGAAGCTGCAGCGCTGATCTCAGAGCAGCTGAGACCAGAGGAACTCTGTGTTTTCACTGTTTCCATAGTTAAGAAGCAGCCGGGGAGTCAGTGACCGGCCTGCTTCACATGAACGAGCTCTGATCTCACTGTCTCTCTGAGCGAGTGCGCGGGGGCGGAGCCTCGGGACCGGTGCGCTGTCTGGCAGCACACGCACACACACACAGACACACACACTCGCCGCTCCGGGTACTTCATGACGGCCTGATACGATTATGTTTTTAAAAATTGTTGTGACTTAGTCAACCGCCAACATTTTCGTCTCGTTAACGAAAATAAAATAGATTTCGTCATAGTTTTTATTTTCAAAGATCCATTTCGTTACGTCTTCGTCTCGTCTTAGTCATGGGAAAAGGGGCGTTAACGAATTTTTTCGTTATCGTCAACGAAATTAACACTGTTTAGTATAGTATAACTTTATTAGCTTTCTTATCAAATATGTTTCTCAGCTCCAGACAAATTTTATTTGGGCGAAGAGGGGGCAAAATGGTTCTTTTGATGTAAAGGTTGCCTACCTCTGCCTCAGCCAAATTGAGTTTGTTCATTTGGGTGGTGTTAAACTCATAAACTAAATGTGTTTTCTTTGTTTCACAGGATTTGGATGCAGTGTAAGGAGTGCAAGTTCTCGCACCCTAATCAGGATATTCTCCTCAAGCATTACCGACTTTGCCACTACCGGGGACGCTTCTGGCCACTGCCGTGCCTGTACACTGACTGCTGCTGCACTTTCAAAACAAGCGGTGGGTTAAAATGCCACCTTTCAAGAGTACACACAAAGTCCAGAAAAACTGAAGTAGAAGTCACCTTTTTTTGTCAATTGTGTGACTTTAAAGACATCTGTGCCCCAAAGAAATACATAGCCCATCTAAAGACTCATTTGAGGCAGCATGTGACTGTTTATTGTCCTTTCAAAGACTGTGAATTCACAAGTACTGTGCTTTCAACCTTCAGTAGTCATATAAGCAGGAGGCATAAATCCTACAACCTTACTGATTTCCGAGCATCTGTAACATCCTCAACACCTCAACCATCTAATCCATCAGAACAAGAGGAAGAATTTCCACCTGAGATCAATGTTCAACAGCATCCTTCGGAGGCAGAGAGCCGCTCATACGTAGAACCTGCAGAAAGTTCTACAGTTGAACACAAACTTGCATCCTTATTTCTCTACATGCAAACTGTTTTACATATTTCTAAAAGTGCAACTCAGCAAATTATAAGTGGTTTTACTGATGTTGTGTCACTCTCCAAATTTACAGCCAAGCAATCAATCAGAGACGTTCTTAAAACCTTTCCAAGTTGTACTGATGAGTCTGTTGCAGAAGAACTAACAGAGCGCATTTCAGACTTAATATACAACACTAACCCTTATCTTCTGGCAACATCAGAAAAGGGCGTTCTCTCAACAGAATATCGAAGGATTAAATATTATAAAGAACATTTTAAAGTTATTGATCCTGTTGAGTATCTTTACGATAGACAACATCAGAACACTTTTGTGTATGTTTCATTGTTTGAAGTCCTTGAAGTTTTGCTCAACAGACCAGATGTCTTAGAAAAAGTGGTTTTTGACGACGACTGCCTACCCGGACAATATAGATCTTTTCGGAATGGGCACTATTACAAACTGAACAAACTTTTAGGTGGCCAGAGAAACTGCATTTCGCTAGGTCTTTACATAGATGACTTGGAAGTCTGTAATCCACTAGGTACTTCAAGGAAAATACACAAGATAACAGCAGTATACTGGGTGCTCCAAAACTTACCTGCTAAATTCCGTTCAACTCTTCCATCAATACAACTTGCGCTGCTTGGGAAAAGTGTTGACGTGAAAGAATTTGGGTTTGAAAAATTTTTCACTCCACTTCTCAAGGATATAGGCCGTATAGAGCAAGAAGGTGTATTCGTCAAATCCCTTAATTCACATGTAAGGGGAACAGTTCTCTGTGTATGTGCTGACAACCTTGGAGCTCATGGTTTAGCGGGTTTCCAAGAAAGCTTTATAGTGGACAATCTTTGCAGGTTTTGCCTTGTCAACAAAAAGGATATACAGACTAAATCTAGCAGCCACTTTGAGTTGAGAACTGTTGAGCAACACAACTCTACTGTAGCTGAGTTAATGGAGACTGGCGTTAAAAGTGTTCTTGGTGTCAAAGCTGAATGTGTCCTAAGTAAACACCTGTCTTACTTTCATCCTATTACTGGATTCCCACCAGATATTCTCCATGACTTATTTGAAGGAATTGTCCCTTTTGAGTTATCTATTTGTCTGAAAGAACTGATCTCAAGAAGTTACTTTAGTCTTGATATTCTCAACAGCCGCATTAGTAATTTCCCATATAAGGACTCTGACAAAGTAAACAGGCCCCAAAGAATATCCAAGGCCAGCTTTTCAAAGGCAATAATAGGTGGGAATGGGCATGAGAATTGGACTTTGCTGCGGCTACTGCCCTTAATGATTGGTAATCTTGTACCAGAGAATGAAGCCTCTTGGGAGATCTTGATGGACCTGAAAGAGATAGTTGAGTTGATTGCATCAGCATACTTTTCAGATGCCATCTTGGCTTTCCTTGAAAGGAAGATTACTGACCACAGGGAGTTGTTCAGAGAAACCTTTCCGGACCTGAGATTAAGACCAAAACACCACTTTGTGGAGCACTATCCCCACTTGATTCGATGCTTTGGTCCATTAATAGACTTATGGACCATGAGATTTGAGGCCAAGCACAGTTCTTTCAAAAAGATTGTGCATGATGTCCACAACTTCAAAAATATTCTCCTCACACTTGCAAACAAGCACCAGCTAACAATGGCCCATTACCTAGATGGTCCAAGCCTCTTTTCACCTCCCTTGTCAGTGCAAAATATTAAAACAGTTAGCTCATTTAGCTTGGACATCCCACAGAGGAGTGCAGTAAAAAACAAATACCCGCACCTCTCAGTGTTGTCCCTTGCTTCAGATGTACATTTGCATGGAACCCGCTACAGTGAAGGCATGGTTTTGTGTGCAGGGGAATGCAGTGGCTTACCAGAGTTCTTGAAACTTGTTAATATTATTGTTCATTCCCAAAGTAACACGGTTTCCTTCTTGTGCAGGAAGCTTTCTTCGTGGTATATTCAACATCTAAGGTGTTACGAGGTGTCTGAAAATGCTGACCTAGAAATAGTTGAGCCAGAAGACCTGAATGATAACACTCCCCTAACGTCTTATGCTGTCGGGGGAAAGATAATCATCTCCCTGAAGAGGTTCCTCCTTCACTGAAAGCTAGATTTTGGGACCAATTGTAGTTGTGTTTGAAATGCTGGTTCAGATGTACAAAGGAAACACTGTGTTCTAAACAGTTATGTGCAAAAACTACCTTATTTGATATTCTTTATGTGTATTTTGAAATATAAATTGATAAATTATGATATTGGGTTGCCCCAAATGTCAGTTGTTCAAAACAAAAGCAAAGATGTGTATGTATATGGTCCCGGTGAAGTCACTGGAGACACATTCTAAGGTGTTAAAGACATGCTCAGAACTGTCCTGTGTATTTTGTGACCTTGCTATGGCGTTCTTATACGTTTTTTTTTCAGATCATGCTGCTACGTGTTGTCATTTCCCCTGATAACATCAGAAGATTGGATATTTCAGAAGACCTCGAGTCTCTCGAACAATTGAAGGGGATTCTTACAGAAAGACTTCAACTCGAAGGCGACTTTTTAATTCAGTTCGAGGACCCTGACTTTGGAAATGAACTGTGTAATTTGACAGACATTAGAGAGCTTCCTCCAGAAAGAGCTGTATTGAAGATCCTGAAATCCTTCATCCCAACAGAATCACCGGCTTCTACCTCTACCTTTTCTGGACTGGATTCTGATAGCATGTCATCTCCATCCACCAGTGCAGCCCAGGGTTCGTCCGTACAGCTTAGGCGGCGTGAGAGTGCAGAGAACTGGCCATCTCCATTCCCAATTCCAGTCTTTTCATTTGATGTTGCACTGAGGCTTTCTAACGGGGATGCTTTGTTCAAGGAAAGTGGAGTACTTCTCACTGTACCAAGGGAAATGAAAATGGACATCCTGGACAACCTAGCTCAGGCAATGTTTTCCTACAAGGCCTACCCAAAGACTCAAGAAATTGAATCAGTTGCTGCTGCACTTATTGAGAAACACCCATCTCTTGCTGACCCAGGAGTTGGAACTGGATTTCACAGCTGGGCCATGAGCATTAGATATAAGCTTGGCAACTACCGCCAAAAGCTACGGATGGCAGGCTGTAATGAAGTCCGGGTTAACCAAAGAAAAAATGCAGAGGTGACCAGGTGTCTAAAGAAAGCCAGAAGGTGTGAAGTGAACTTTCTTCCAGACAATCCTGAAGGGCAGACTGACGAATCACAAGAGAGGGAAAGGAAATTAATACAGGAGGAAGTTCTGAAAAGACTTCCAAACAAGACCCTGATCGAATCGAAAATGGAAGCTACTTTTTCCCTACGCAGGAAGGGTATTGTGGAGGAAGAACCGCCTATTGCTGATGTGTTGGAGAAGTGGCCAGCATTGTTTTTGGAAGAACAGGTAAGATTTATTTTTTTTATAATGTGTAATGTCCTGAATGCTCTACAAATTCCACCATTCTGCTCAGCTTCCGGATGTAGCAAACCCTTTTAGTTTATAACTACAATGTGGGCACCTTCTGTAATTGGAGTCTGTATTAACACTAATACTGTTATTTCTCCTCTCTTAGATATATGCTGAGTTTTTTAGAATCACTCAAGTGGATCTAAAGAAGACCTTCTTGACATCTTTGGATGCACACGCCTCAAACCTGATAAAGCTTTATAGAACACGTAGCGGGACACAAGGAAAGGACTTAAAGGCCCTCCTTGACAACCTTGATGAACAGGTAATGCAAGTAGGAGATAAATTAAGGTTTTCTGAGAGTGCATTTTCACATTGCAAACAGACATTAACATAAATTGTGAATAGGTGTGGTGTGATTTTATTTTCAGGCCATGGTATATTTTTTTTAACTTTATTTGTGTCTTTCAGACAACCGATGTGCTTGCACAAAGGAAGGCCACAGCTCTACGAGGTCTACCTCTCTATTTGAGGGAGAATCCAGGCAACGTCCTGAAGACATGTCTGGTAAGAATACTTCGGTTTATACCATTGAAGTTTTTTTCTTCCATTTTTTTTAATAGCTGGGCCAATATAAATATACAAGGGGCCAGTACATCTCTGATTAGGGAGCAAAAACATTCATTTGATAGTAATATGCAATAAAACAACTTATTTATATTCCCTTTAATGTAATATAAGTAATTATCCCTAATTAAGGCTGAAATCTTTAACAATAAAAGTAAAAACCCATTATCAAGAGGTAATCTATGAGGGTTGACCTAAAAAAAAACTTAAATCAGTAAATTTTGCTGCAAGTCTTTGTGTTTGGATTGTGGCCGATTTTATATGCACTGTCAGGGTGAGATATTGTCCATCCTTTTTGGATTGTTAACACTTATGGAATCAAAGGATTATCCCACACCTTTTAAACTGCACACCAGCAGAATTTTATGAGCACCTTTAGAAAAAAATGCCAGATTTCGCACAAATTATCCCTTCACATGGATTAACTGATGACATCTGGGTGGTCAAAATTAATCTGGTGGCCTTACAAAATGTATTTTTTAATGTATCTTAAATTTGTCGTTAGGAAATTTCTTCATATTTTGAACAGTGGTCACTTGCACTCAAAGTTTAACTCATAAAGGCGCATGTCACTTTACTCATGGGCAGGGGCATATAATTTATTTATAAATGTGGTGATGAAAACATTAAAAATTTAAGTAATGTCTGTTTGTTTTCTCTAGGATACAGACTCGGAGGAAACGTCCGTTGCAGGTGTTCAACTTGGCATAGTCACCATTGTTGAAGATGATGTTGGGAGAGCTCACTCAATGCCCAGAACAGTCAACATTGCCCTTGTCATCGAGGAAAAGGTCGTTGTGGATAACATCTCTGACATCAGTACAGCCATTGTACTTCTCTTTGGATGCATCTACAACCTCAACCTGGACTACCCCAAAGGATTGAAGTACACTTTTGAGGCCCTTCAAAAGATTTTTATGAACCTTGGCACAGAGTGTTCTGCCCGTGTTCAGGCTCTGAAAAACAACTTGTTAAAGTAGCCCAATACCATGACACAAGTTCTTAAGTTCAGTGATAACTACACAAGTTTGTGTAGTTTGTGTATTTTTTTATAAACCTCTGCACAGATTGCTCTGCCTGTGTTCAGGCGCTGAAAAAAAACTTGTTAAAGAAGCCTGCCACCATGAACACTTGCGCACATAGACATGTCACTTTATTCCTCAAAATATGTTTTTAAGTTCAGTAGTAGCCACACAAATCACATGTTCCCATTTGAAGTTAGTGTTTACTAACTGCTGGATTTGTTTATCTCTGCAACTAAACACGTTTGTGTCTTGTTACACGTTTTTATGGATGCGCTTTCTATAGACATGTCACTTTATTCCTCAAAATGTTTTTAAGTTCAGTAGTAGCTACACAAGTTTGTGTAGTGTTGCTACGAATCCCATGTTCCCATTGGAAGTTAGTGTTTACTAAGTGCTGGATTTGGTTATCTACATCTCCTAACATGTTTGTGTCTTGTTACATATTTTTTTTATGGATGCACTTTCTTCACTGCTGGGTTTGGCCAGTGGTTTCCTCAAGTATCTGACTAACACATGTTTTGTGATTCATAGTGTCATCATACTGTTTTCTATATTATAGCTAAAGTATTGAGAGCTGGTTCTGCACTTTGTTATGTGTTTACATATCTATCTTTGAAAATAATTGTATAATGATACCAAGTTCACTTAAGTATCGCTGCTGCTGCAATTTCAATGTTGCCTTTTTTGTAGTTATTGGATGTATATAATGTTAACCCCTGTGTTCTTAATAAACAGATTATTTATAGAATTTTGCTGTTATTATTGAATTTCCACAACAGTATGAATAGAGTAAACTTGAGTTAGCTCAACTCATGGGCAGCAAAGTTGAGTTAACTAAGCATTTCAAGTTTAAGCTTAAGTTCTCTCGACTGAAACTATCCAGTTCTGTTGATGTATGTTTTCAAATCATTAGCATGCATATAATCTAGTATTCCTAACTTGTAGATTTGAGTAGCTCTGAATGGAGATGTTAAGTTAGTCTAACAGAACATCACCATTCAAAGCTACTCTATATAACATTTTGAGTGAACTTAATTATTTAATTTGACACAACTCACAAGCCCTTAAGTTAGGTCAACTCAAAAAAGCGTTGCAGCTGGTTGCTTTACTTTTTTAAGTTGAGTCAACTTTTCTTTTTTTACAGTGTAGGCCTTTAGTGTGTGTGTGTGGGTGTGTGTGTGTGGTGTGTGTGTGTGTGTGTGTGTACTGACGTGTTGGGTGCTGGTGGGTTCTCGTCCTCTGGTCGGACTCGGTAGAAGTCGCTGAGCAGAGTGCAGCGGGAGATGTGAGGCGGCAGGTTGATGAGCGACTGGCAGTAGTCGGACAAGGTGCTCTGTCTGGTTTCTGTCGACTTCTGAGAGTCCACCCAGCGCGGCGCTGACGACACAAACACACAAACACACAAACACACAAACACACAAACACCACATGGTCAACAGAGACCAGGTGAGAAGAATATCATGTGACTTACACACAGGTTTCCAGTGGAGTCGGAGCCGAGAGAACGATTCATTAAACATCACGTACAAGACAAACAGGACCAATGATCATCATCATCAACATATGACAACAAAGCAGCCGAATCAAAATAACAGAAGCTTATTTCAAATTTAAAAATTTTGGAATTTGTAGATTAATGTTCAGAAAATGTGATTTGATGCGTCCATTCATTCGAAGGCTTTACACTAACAGAATTACTGATTCAATGTGACGATGTTAAGATTGAAATGTGCTGCCACCATTTATTTGATTCCTTCTCCCTCGAGCTCTGAATGTCCCGTCGGCTGTGTCTAATCCCTGGGACAGCGAACTCTGCATTCCAGAACCACTCAGACCCAGTGGAACATTAAAATCATTGCTGAAGACCAACTTCTTCTCACTTTGACTCAACAACCTCTTTCCTGTCACTCTGCTCATGTGACTTTCAGGACATTTCCAAACCTGTGCAGGTCGTTCACTGTTGCATCAGCGCAGCTTCTTCTTCTGCAATATATGTTTTGTAATTCAGATTTCAGAAGGTGGAAATGTGGAAATTCTGAGTTCTGTTTTCATGAGAACCTGAACAGGAACAGAGAGTGATCTGTCTGTTAAACACTCAGACACCTGGTGGTCTTTGAGCATGTTCAATCACAGCAGCGTTTCTTTTCTTCTCTTGTAGCTTCAGATCATTTCGACTCAGTGATTTCAGTTTGTTCGTGTGTTTCGACAAACTGAGAAAAGAGAAGTCGTAAACAACCACAGGTGCTTCCTGAAAGAACGTGACCGGACCAGAGGGACTGAAACGCCTCATGCGGATCAGCCAGCGGACCAATCACAGCTCGTCAGGCTCGTCAGCAGAGGAGGATCTGATGCTGAACGAGTCTGAGCAGAAAGTTGTTCAGCTGTGAAACACAAACTCTGGATTTCACCTGCTGCTCAGGTCTGAAAACAGCTTCAGTCGGCACTGAAGGTTCCAGTCAAAACCACAAAGTAGAAGATGTGAGAATGTGACATCTACATATAAAGAAGGTGAGGAGTCTTGTGTGTTTACATGGTAATGAAGGAATGATCCTGTCCCTCTTCTCGATTTGACCAGCCTCGATGGGAAACATCTCCTTCAGGGATTTCTGTGACACACATAAACAGAACAACATCAGTACAGACTCAAATAGCTTTTTATATTAATTTTATTTCAGGCCTCTGGATTAGATCATTTGTAGGATTATGAATAATCAGAGTTTGTGTTGTGTGGTGCAGGAACCCACGTGTAAGGTGTGGATCTCCGGGTACGTCCTGTAGATCACCTTCTCTGAGAGGTCGCTCCACTTCACCATCAGAAGGTAAACCTGCAGGAACAACAACATCCAGGGTCAACTGAGCCAAACTGCTGGTTATATTAAATATCTCAGATTAAAACCTGGGCATATAAAATAAAGATCCAATATAGCAATATAAAGTCAATAACACATGATGTTTTACTGTTCAAGTGTTTGTCTTTTCACCACAACTTTCCCAAATGTGACACAAATCCTCCTGGTCTGATGAAAGGAGACAAACTGCAGCTGATGGATTTGAGACTTACGTAGTGTACCGTGGGGAAGTCTCGCTTCTCGAAGCCCAGCAGCTCCACATGTCGGATGTAGATCTTCTCCATGATGAGAGTGAGGAGTGAGTGAGAAGCAGCACTCGACTGGCTTATATACTCTGTGTGTAATGTACTTCCTCTTTATGTGTATGTATGTATGTGTAAACCGACATCTGAAGCAGGAAACTGTAGATGTGAAAGTAAGAATTTCCCTTTGAGGTGTTTCTCAAAAGGGGGAATCACCGTCATGACCTCATCCAGCCTGACCACACACCTCAGGACAACATTTTACAATCCCTATAGCAACTGTGTGTGTGTGTGTGTGTGTGTGTGTGTGTGTGTGCGTGTGCGTGTGTGTGTGCGTGTGTGTGTGTGTGTGTGTGTGCGTATGCATGCATGTGTGTGTTGCCAAACACTGACCTTCAGGGCTTGTGGTCGTCATGGGTCCAAAACTCTTTCCCGGTTAAAGGTCATAGGTCAGATCCATGACCTTGATCATGGTGTGAACCCACTCACTGATGCGGTGAGATGAAGACATCACAGCATCAGCTCCATATGTTACATCAACACTCACTATGTGAAGTAACACACCGTAACACAACCAAGATTCTATATCCTCTCTCTCAGAACAGCCCCTCACAGTTTCCGTAGTGTAGTGGTTATCACGTTCGCCTCACACGCGAAAGGTCCCCGGTTCGAGACCGGGCGGAAACAACTTTATACTTTTTTCAATTCAGATAAATTTATGTAAAGAAAACAACATGAAGGCGCATTGAGATGACGTAACTAGAACTGATTAACTGTTCAATATCACCATAAAATGTAATATAGTGAATTATAATGTACTGTAATGTAAGTGAGATAGATGTTCTTTATTCATCCCACACTTGGAAGGTTATTTATGGAGGACCATAAATGACTTAAGTATAATAAAATATTTTTTTTATTTTGAGGAAAATAAATAAATGTGAAAATATATTGAAGACATTCATTATTTCTGTATTTATTTATACATTTATTATTTATTTATTTATACTTAAGTCATTTATGGTTCTCCATACTCCATACATACCATAGACTTAAGTATAATTAAATAAATGTATAAATAAATACAGAATGTATAAATAAATGCCTTAAATATATTTCCACATTTATGTATTTCCACATTTCTGTGTCCGTATGCTAATGAGAAAGGCGGGCCTGACCTCAGTCTCATGCAGGATCGGTCACAGGAGTGTGATGATCCAGTTCTTCTTCTTCTGCCTCTCAATGCTGACTCGTGTCCAGCAGCTGTTTACTTGTCCGTTCATGAGGTTTTGTTGTTATTTTCTATAACTTTTAAAAGTGTAACGCTATGAACAGAACTCTGAGAGAGAGAGAGAGAGAGAGAGAGAGAGAGAGAGAGAGAGAGAGAGAGAGAGAGAGAGAGAGAGAGAGAGAGAGAGAGAGAGAGAGAGAAACGGTCACATGTCTCCAGACTGACCTGCGCTGTGTGTGGGTGGGGAGGGGGGGGGTTAGGGTTAGGGTTAGCTCGTCAGCGCCTCGGGTGGCTGTTTGACTGTGAGCGTGACGTCACGTCTCGTGTTGTACCCAGCACAACATGTTGACGAGTCAGTTTTCATGACGTGTACACTCAGTCACGGGGCCTGTATGAAGATAATATCCACTTCCGGGTCCAGTAGCATCACGCAGTTTCCGTAGTGTAGTGGTTATCACGTTCGCCTAACACGCGAAAGGTCCCCGGTTCGAGACCGGGCGGAAACAGGTTTTATTATTTTGCCTCAAACCTTTTCATAAATATGGTTAAATTATCTTTATACAATGTTTCTATGATTCTTTCACTGTATTGATATTCAAACATTGATTTAAATTCTAGATATGAACATGTTTTTCAGTCTTTATCTGACAGATGTTAACTTGTGTTTTGTATAAAGACATACTGAAATAGACAATATGGGCGGGTATTGTTTACTATATGAATATGGATATGATATCAATCTCTTCAACCAATAACTCTTTCCAGTAATTGGCTGAGTATTTTCTTTCAAAGGACTTTTGAATCTTGATTCTAGTTCTAATGAGCTCTAACGTTCCCGTGTGGATCCTTCAGGATTATTCATTCGTCTTTTGTGAGTCGACCTCAAACTGTCACTGCTTCGTGTTTGTGTGCGAAGCTTTTCAACACAATTTAACATGTCACCTTGATTTCTGGGAAGTTTTGATGGCAAATCTAGATGTTCAATGCATCCGAAGCAGAAGCTGTTCAGCCCAAAGCATCTGAGCTCAGATCATCGAGTGGATCATTCACTTGTTTTCATCAAAACCTAGAAATGAAGAAACAACACGTTTCATCATCAAATGCATTTTTAAAGAAACAGAGAAAATCTGAATGTGAGAAACGGATGTGATCGGTTTTCTTATTGTCATGAGAGTAACTGATAGTCGCCACTAGATGGCGCTAGAGTCCAGGTCCAGATGTGAACTCCTTTGTCTCAGTGAAGAACAGATGTTCTCCACAGCTGGATGGAAATCTAACGTGTCAATGTGGTGAAAAGTGATTTAAATGACCCGGATGATTTCAGATGTGAAATCAAACCAAACAAATCCAGATCAGACGAATGTTTCAACACCATGAATCCTCTCAAGCTTTCTCCTGATCTGTGACCATGAGGCGTCTCGAGAACACAAGATGATGTTATTGTAGAATCACACTTTTAATATTTCCAGTTCAGGTTTAACTTAAAGCATATCATCAATATATATTTATATAAGTAATTAAATTCAGTGCTTGCTTCATTAAACCAGCTGTTTCAACCTTTTGTGTTCCTGTGTTTTAAGTCTTTAAAAGCTTCCACAAAAGAATTACAACAGAAAAATCATTAATACTGACGTGTACTTTGATATTTTAAGTTCATGAGTTTAAGCTTATTACTAACTACCTTAGTATTCTTACAGTATTGTAGTGTTTCTTCTGCAGAGTTCACACTGGAGATGGGAGATAATATTCCGAGATGCCGTCGGTGTTTTCCTCCTGTAATGTCGTTTGTTTCTCTGTGATGGATCTGGTGTTTCCTCACAGTTTATTAAGAAGCTTGAAGGAGGTCGTTCTCTCTCTCTCTCTCTCTCTCTCTCTCTCTCTCTCTCTCTCTCTCTCTCTCTCTCTCTCTCTCTCTCTCTCTCTCTCTCTCTCTCTCTCTCTCTCTCGATCACTCACTCAAGTTGTGCGTTAGAAAAACAGAGTCTGTAAAACTCTGGTGCAGCAGATGTCAGATTAAGTGAAAACATGAGTCCATCTTTATTTACAGTCACTGAGCAGAACAAACAGACGTCGTGATGATGTGACCTCCTCTCACCTGTGGAGCAGACGTGAGGCGTCGAGTGCAAACGAGCGCTGAGGAGTTCTGTCCCTTCTATTTGATTTATTGTATAAACCAACACAGAAAACTCAGCTCCCCAGGCACCAACACACTGCTCATCTGCACTGACATATGGACACACACACACACACACACACACACTCATCACCTCTCCAGCTCCCAACAGCTGTTCTCGCACACATATCCCACTTATTTTCCCCGTGATTCATAATCTGCTCAGAGACTCGCAGCAGAGCTCTGATATAATCCCGTGGGACCAACGTCTGTCACTGCAGCGCGTCCGAGTGGAAAAGATCTGGATTCAGCCGAGGAGCCGGCAGAGCTCACCGCTGCACACGCTCCTCAGCAAGTTATACAGTCCTGAGTATCCTCTCTACATCCAAACCACAGCTGACGTGAGGTTTACAGGCAATCACAACTACTGTCAATCACCAGAGGCCAGACCCACTCCCAGCCGGGGGTTTCAAACGCCGGTTAAACACCGACACAAGGGTCATAACTTCATGAGAACCTGGAATGAAAGAAACCATCTTTGTAAAACTCATTTAAAAGTGTACGTTCATATTTTAGAGCGGTGTGAGGCGTTTGATCGATACTGCAGCCAGCCACCAGGGGGCGATCAGGATATTTATCTCTACTTTAGGGAGCTATCTGAGTGGTAACCCACGGTTACGACACCCACAGGATTGTGAATCGTCCACATACACACAGTGACAAAACGTGTTTGTCCACACTTTAATTGGGACAGAGCTCAAGTTTGTCCTCCACACGTTCCACCAGTGTCAGCTCGCTTGAACGATAGGTTATACTGCCCCCCCAGGATTTCCAGTGGTACTGCTCCGACTCGTCTGGTCCAGATCAGTAAACTTTCCTACGAAGACGTTCACAAATACGAACTAAATAAACCCAAAGCTCTACCATTTCCGTAGACGCATCTATCAGAAATGGGCTTTTACTGAAGAGTTCAACAGTCGAAAGTACAACATTTACTTCTAAATTCACATAAAGTATAAATATTCAAGTGAAGTTTGATTATTTAAGGTTCCTGCCAGAACTTGAGTGAATGTCTCTTGCAGCTGTGTGGTCCAGAGTCACAGCAGATCGGCTTCACAGCAGAAACACACACGTGGACTCACACTGGCCCATGTGATTATCTGTGCTGACATGAAAGACGTGTAACAGCAGCGAGTTCGTTTCCTCGATCTCCGACAGGCTGAGCGGCCTGGAAGGAGGTCAGGAGTCTGAGTGTGTCACAGACCCCCCCCCCCGTCCCCCCCCCCCCCATCGCTCAGACCACATCAGATGATTTCACAGAGGAAATGCAGCTGAACCGAGAAGGTGAATGTTTTTCATCTCATGGATGCAACTCATTAAATCTGTCCGTCGTGTCCCCGGGCTGCTTGTTACTGTGGTTACAGTCGCTTGGCTGATGCTTTTCTGTTGTAATCTAAGTTCATCTGCTTCGTTGTGGAGTCGAACTGGAGCCGGACTCCAGGCAAAGAGACAAGAGGACAAACAAGAAGACTTTCATCTCACAGCTGAAGAGTCGAATCAGAGGCAGGAGAACAGATTCATCTCATCGTAGACAGACGTGAAGGATGTGTTTAGCCTAGCTTAGCACAAAGAGTGGGAGCAGGGGGGAACTGTTAGCCTTGAGCTGTCTGATTCACATGTTATTGTCATGTGTCAAAACAGGAATGTAAAAACGAGACGTGTAGAGCTGCAGTGACTCGTCAGTCAGAGTTTCATTGTGAGATGTGTCTGTAGCCAATGAGAGAAGAGGGAGTACCGGGATGCTGTTGTCATGGAGACAGCATGATGTCAGTGTGAGTGTGTTTATGAATGAGACAGTATTTCATATTGATCATTATGAGGATCTCACCTCCTGGTTTCAAACCTCCTCCTGTCTCCTGTTATGTAAATCTTCTTGTCTTGTGGAGGCGTCTTATAAAACCTCTGAGGCTTAACTCCTTTCCTCCTACTTCTGTTCTCAGCTCTATTGCTTTTGTCTCCTCTTTGCTTTCCTCTCCTCTTTCTTCCTTTCCTTTCTCTCTCTTTCTTTTCACCTGCTCTCTTCTCCATAGACTGATGTCGGGTGTGTGACACTGCAGATGACACTTCTCCTGAAGCCTCCTGGAAAAATGTCTGTGAAATGTCGACTTAGAAATATTCCACTGAGTCTCCGGTGAATCTGGTTCATGAACAAATCTAGAAGTGTTGTGTGTTGTGTTACTTATTTATTCACAAATTAACATTTGAATGTTGTGGCGACATAAGATTTTACATTTTCCGACCCTAATGTAAAACAGTTGAGTTACTGTTCCTCTACATTTAATTATTCAGGTGTGAATTTAAAAGTTAAAGGTATTTGTGCGTCTGTGTGTGTCTGCAGACGATTGGATGGTGGTAATTGATGCAGAAGGTAAATGTGTTGAGGGAACAAAAACACACCACAGCACACACTGGGGAACAGAGAGAGAGAGAGCGGGCGAGCGAGGCTGGGGAATAAACACGAGGGAAAGTTGTTCCCTGTGGACGTGAAGAGGAAAAAACGCTTCTGCTCGTCTGAAGCGTGAGATATTTCAACATGTGTCGTCAGAAAGACGCCGACCAACACAGATTAATGCTAAATTATTTACAATAAATAAATGGACAAAATAATAAATAGTGAATCAATAGAAATAAATGAAATTGAGTGTGTGACATTAATGTGGATTTACTTTGTGTTGATTTAACTGTTGGTTTGATCAAACAAACACTGAACATTTTCAAACTCACCATATTCTTCCTGTAAGACACACACACACACACACACACACACACACACACACACACACACACGCACACACACCACCTGTCTCTGATTCCTAAAATCGTAATCTGTCCGAGGAGTCTTGAGTCACAGCTAAATCTCCGACAGGCGGCTTCAATGTGTGTGTGTGTGTGTGTTTTCCTGGGTGTGTTGTATTCACTGGTAAAGAGCTTAGTGAGCATGAAGCAGCTGGACAGTCCTGATAACTGACCCAGAACCTGACAGACACACACACACACACACACACACACACACACACACACACACACACACACAGATTTGGAGTATACGTTATATGTTAACACACAAACATCTCACATTCATGTACATTGAGTTGTGTCTCTGTGCATGTGTGGGTCTGATTTATAACTCGGGAGATTTCATGGTTGAGTCTTTAAAAACTCGCAATATTTTGTGATGAGCTTTCACACCTGGTTGGGTTCAGAGCTTCAGACTCGTCAGTTCAGTGTGAAGCTCTGAACATCAGGTGTGAACGGTTCCTCAGACCAGGAGAGGAGTTCTGGATCTGGATCAAACTGAACCTGGTTCTGTTGGTTTGCAGTGAAACCACTTTGTTGGAGAGTTTGGACTTTTGGACCAATCACAGGAAGTAGAGACAGAATTAAACAAAAGAAGAAGAAGAGGAAGCAGCTGCAGTCTTCACCTCCGACGATTACATTTTTGGACCAAGAGGACGTTAATTTGGTGCATTTGAACTAGTGTGGAGTACTGTAGTACTGTAAAGTATTGTGGTGTACTGTAATACTGTAGTACTGTAGAGTACTGTGGAATACAGTGAAGTACTGTTATACTGTACTACTGTGGAGTACTGAAGTACTTTGGAGTACTTGCGAGTTCTGTGGAGTACTGCGTCTGAAGGTGCTGATGCTGCTAGTGATAGTATCATGATGTTACCATGGCAACCAAATGAAGCTCTTCTTTCATATCCTCCACCTGACAGTATGACCACTTCATACGCCGTCTACAAACCAATCAGAGTCAAGTACAGGTAGACTCCGCCCACGTCGGTGATCACCACAGGTCGTACGTTTGTCAGACAGAATTCTTTAGTCCCTAAATTACAAAGTTAAACCAGAACTAACAGATCAAATGAAACTATGGAACAAACATGAAGCTTCAGAGTCTCAGAGAGAAAACGACTTCAGAAATTTGACAGAATCGAACCAGGAGATGAATTTATCGTCTCATGAACTTCTGAACCTCCCAGGTTCCATCTCCGTGGAGACGAGAGCAGGAAACAAACACGTGAGACGGACAGGAAATAAGATGCTGTTAACACACACATTCATGTTCTCCTCCTCTTTGTTCCTGAAAGTCCTTCTTTTTATTGCAGAAGCAGTTTTGTCGTTCTTCGTTTTCTCCGTTTCTTCCTCCGCAGTCGGTATTTTGCCAAAAGCAACAGGACGAATTAACAGTCGACCTTAATCCAGACGGACGTGAGCCGGTGGATCCTGTCGTCTGCAGGTTAGCTGAAGGCTAATCAGCAAATTCAAACTGACTGCCAGGAGGAGAGAGAGAGAGAGAGGGAGAGAGGGAGAGAGAGAGAGAGAGAGAGAGAGAGAGAGAGAGAGAGAGAGAGAGAGAGAGAGAGAGAGGGGGGAGAGAGAGAGAGAGGGAGAGAGAGGGAGAAAGGGAGAGGGAGAGAGAGAGAGAGAGAGAGAGAGAGAGAGAGAGAGAGAGAGAGAGAGAGAGAGAGAAGGGAGAGGGAGAGAATTTATTTCAGCCATCAACAGAAAGATAAAAAAAACACTATTTATTTAATTAGAATATTTCTACCAAATAACAATTGATTCAAACGACGAACTGACGACTTCGAATTAGAATTTTAGCTCTGACAACATTGACATTCAGACATTTCAGCTCCAAGGAAACTAACTCCAGTTTCGAGATAACAACATATACACCTGGAACCTGTCTTCTGTGTAGTGACCAGTAGGGGGCGACTCCTCTGGTAGATTATATAGAAAGTGACTCTACTTCTCACTTTATAACGTCAGTAACATTCAGGAGTTTATTGTTTTTTGACAGCTGGTACCGTACAATGCAGGTGATGGGTCCAGCTCCAAGTCAGGCTCCACCCCCAGCTCCTCCAAATATGGTTACTTCTGGTTTACAAAACCAAGATGGCGCTGAACACAATGTCTTTTTTTAAAAACCTAGTTGTTCTGTGTTTTGCCTTGTAATGATCCGTGACTGGAGGTCAGAGGTCATCCCGCTTATTAATTCCCAGCTGCAGGGCCGCAGGCTGTGATAGGAGGGGAGACGTGGAGGTTCATGAAACAGGAAGTGATGGATGAACACGTATGACCTCGGGGGAGAAAGGATGGAGGAAATAAAAACATGATGAAATACAGAGAGGGAAGAGGAAGATTCAGTCCAACTGTCCTCGCTTCATTAAACCAGATGATCTAAACTCACAACCTGGGGCCAGAGAGGTGTGTGTGTGTGTGTGTGTGTGTGTGTGTGTGTGTGTGTGTGTGTGTGTGTGTGTGTGTGTGTGTGTGTGTGTGTGAAAATAAATCATGGACCCTTTGTCCAGATCCACACCAAAACTTAACGAGTTCTCTCTCTCTCCACGTTTCCTTCTCACACCAAGTTCACTGGAAATCTGTTCAGTGTGTAATCCTGCTGCCAATCAAACTGAACACAATGACTCGTTGTGTAGCTCTGCTGTATGTTGTGTAGGCAACTGATGTATAGTTTATAATATTTGACACAAAAACTTGATAAACTATCAATTCAAGCTGGTTTAAGATGTTACACTTTGCTTCTCGGGGTTTTGTTTTGCTGATATTCTTGTTTTTAGGAAGTAAACGAGGACACGATAGCAGCGAGTAAAGATTTATCTAACGAGACTGTTGCACAAGCAGAAAATCTGCAGTTCATGTGGTGCAGCCCTGCAGGGGGGGGGGGTCAAGTGTCCAAAAAGTTATTTAAGGAAACAGAAACTCCGGACGTCAAACCATGTGACCTAGATTCAAAATAAGGGTTCCCTTCTTCCAGCCGCTACAGATCCAAACAGGAGCATTCAGCAGGAAGTGGTTAATCCACTTCCTGCTTCAGGATCAGGTGTCACAGCGCTGCCCAATGGAGCGTTGGAGCCAGACGGACAGATTGGACACATGAGCAGAAACTTGTGGGTAATTTGGTGTGATGATGCAATGCCTGAGACCACTTTTTGAATGAACGGATGAATTGATGAACAAAGAAACAAGCTGGAAGACGGATGGATGACAAATAACTGGATTACACAATAAATTGATGGATGGATGAAGGTCTGAATAGATGGATCCAAAGAAGATTATTTAATGAATGAATGAAGAACTTCAAAGATCCAGGAAAGCAGGATTGATGAACAGATGGAAGAATGGAGTGCTGGTCGAAGGATGGAAGACTTGACGAACGGATGGACCAGTAGATGGACGGATGGACCAGTTGATGGACGGATGGACCAGTTGACGGACGGATGGACCAGTTGATGGACAGATGGACCAGTTGATGGACGGATGGACCAGTTGATGGATGGATGGACCAGTTGACGGACAGATGGACCAGTTGACGGACGGATGGACCAGTTGACGGATGGATGGACCAGTAGATGGACAGATGGACCAGTTGACGGACGGATGGACCAGTTGACAGATGGATGGACCAGTTGACGGATGGATGGACCAGTTGATGGACGGATGGACCAGTTGACGGAGGGATGGACCAGTGGACGGACGGATGGACCAGTTGATGGACGGATGGACCAGTTGATGGACGGATGGACCAGTTGATGGATGGATGGACCAGTAGATGGATGGATGGACCAGTAGATGGACGGATGGAACACTTGAGGTGATGGACCAGTTGATGGACGGATGGACCAGTTGATGGATGGATGGACCAGTTGACAGATGGATGGACCAGTTGATTGACGGATGGACCAGTAGATGGACGGATAGACCAGTTGACGGACAGATGGACCAGTAGATGGACCAGTAGATGGAAGGATGGAACACTTGAGGTGATGGACCAGTTGATGGATGGATGGACCAGTTGATGGACGGATGGACCAGTTGATGGATGGATGGACCAGTTGATGGACAGATGGAGCAGTTGCTGGACGGATGGACCAGTTGACGGACAGATGGACCAGTAGATGGACGGATGGACCAGTAGATGGACGGATGGACCAGTTGATGGACAGATGGACCAGTTGATGGATGGATGGACCAGTTGACAGATGGATGGACCAGTTGATGGATGGATGGACCAGTTGATGGACGGATGGAGCAGTTGATGGACGGATGGAGCAGTTGATGGACGGATGGAGCAGTTGATGGATGGATGGACCAGTTGACGGATGGATGGACCAGTTGACGGACGGATGGACCAGTTGATGGACGGATGGACCAGTTGATGGACGGATGGACCAGTTGATGGATGGATGGACCAGTAGATGGACGGATGGACCAGTTGATGGACGGATGGACCAGTAGATGGACGGATGGACCAGTTGATGGACGGATGGAACACTTGAGGTGATGGACCAGTTGATGGACGGATGGACCAGTTGATGGACGGATGGACCAGTTGATGGACGGATGGACCAGTAGATGGACGGATGGAACACTTGAGGTGATGGACCAGTTGATGGACGGATGGACCAGTAGATGGACGGATGGACCAGTTGAGAGATGGATGGAACACTTGAGGTGATGGACCAGTTGATGGACGGATGGACCAGTTGATGGACGGATGGACCAGTTGATGGACGGATGGAACACTTGAGGTGATGGACCAGTTGATGGACGGATGGACCAGTTGATGGACGGATGGACCAGTAGATGGACGGATGGACCAGTAGATGGACGGATGGAACACTTGAGGTGATGGACCAGTTGATGGACGGATGGACCAGTAGATGGACGGATGGACCAGTAGATGGACGGATGGAACACTTGAGGTGATGGACCAGTTGATGGACGGATGGACCAGTTGATAGACGGATGGACCAGTTGATGGACGGATGGACCAGTTGATGGACGGATGGACCAGTAGATGGACGGATGGAACACTTGAGGTGATGGACCAGTTGATGGACGGATGGACCAGTTGATGGACGGATGGACCAGTAGATGGACGGATGGAACACTTGAGGTGATGGACCAGTTGATGGACGGGTGGAACAGTAGATGGACGGATGGACCAGTAGATGGACGGATGGACCAGTTGATGGATGGATGGACCAGTTGACAGATGGATGGACCAGTTGACGGACGGATGGACCAGTTGATGGACGGATGGACCAGTTGACGGACAGATGGACCAGTTGACAGATGGATGGACCAGTTGACGGACAGATGGACCAGTTGATGGACGGATGGACCAGTTGACGGACAGATGGACCAGTTGATGGATGGATGGACCAGTTGACGGATGGATGGACCAGTAGATGGACGGATGGACCAGTTGATGGATGGATGGACCAGTTGACAGATGGATGGACCAGTTGATGGATGGATGGACCAGTTGATGGACGGATGGACCAGTAGATGGACGGATGGACCAGTTGATGGATGGATGGACCAGTGGACGGACGGATGGAGCAGTTGATGGACGGATGGACCAGTTGACGGACGGATGGACCAGTTGATGGACAGATGGACCAGTTGATGGACGGATGGACCAGTTGACGGACGGATGGACCAGTTGACAGATGGATGGACCAGTTGACGGATGGATGGACCAGTTGATGGACGGATGGACCAGTTGACGGAGGGATGGACCAGTGGACGGACGGATGGACCAGTTGATGGACGGATGGACCAGTTGATGGACGGATGGACCAGTTGATGGATGGATGGACCAGTAGATGGACGGATAGACCAGTTGACGGACAGATGGACCAGTAGATGGACGGATGGACCAGTAGATGGACGGATGGAACACTTGAGGTGATGGACCAGTTGATGGACGGATGGACCAGTTGATGGATGGATGGACCAGTTGACAGATGGATGGACCAGTTGATTGACGGATGGACCAGTAGATGGACGGATAGACCAGTTGACGGACAGATGGACCAGTAGATGGACCAGTAGATGGAAGGATGGAACACTTGAGGTGATGGACCAGTTGATGGATGGATGGACCAGTTGATGGACGGATGGACCAGTTGATGGATGGATGGACCAGTTGATGGACAGATGGAGCAGTTGCTGGACGGATGGACCAGATGACGGACAGATGGACCAGTAGATGGACGGATGGACCAGTAGATGGACGGATGGACCAGTAGATGGACGGATGGACCAGTTGATGGACAGATGGACCAGTTGATGGATGGATGGACCAGTTGACAGATGGATGGACCAGTTGATGGATGGATGGACCAGTTGATGGACGGATGGAGCAGTTGATGGACGGATGGAGCAGTTGATGGACGGATGGAGCAGTTGATGGATGGATGGACCAGTTGACGGATGGATGGACCAGTTGACGGACGGATGGACCAGTTGATGGACGGATGGACCAGTTGATGGACGGATGGACCAGTTGATGGATGGATGGACCAGTAGATGGACGGATGGACCAGTTGATGGACGGATGGACCAGTAGATGGACGGATGGACCAGTTGATGGACGGATGGAACACTTGAGGTGATGGACCAGTTGATGGACGGATGGACCAGTTGATGGACGGATGGACCAGTTGATGGACGGATGGACCAGTAGATGGACGGATGGAACACTTGAGGTGATGGACCAGTTGATGGACGGATGGACCAGTAGATGGACGGATGGACCAGTTGAGAGATGGATGGAACACTTGAGGTGATGGACCAGTTGATGGACGGATGGACCAGTTGATGGACGGATGGACCAGTTGATGGACGGATGGAACACTTGAGGTGATGGACCAGTTGATGGACGGATGGACCAGTTGATGGACGGATGGACCAGTAGATGGACGGATGGACCAGTAGATGGACGGATGGAACACTTGAGGTGATGGACCAGTTGATGGACGGATGGACCAGTAGATGGACGGATGGACCAGTAGATGGACGGATGGAACACTTGAGGTGATGGACCAGTTGATGGACGGATGGACCAGTTGATAGACGGATGGACCAGTTGATGGACGGATGGACCAGTTGATGGACGGATGGACCAGTTGATGGACGGATGGACCAGTAGATGGACGGATGGAACACTTGAGGTGATGGACCAGTTGATGGACGGGTGGAACAGTAGATGGACGGATGGACCAGTAGATGGACGGATGGACCAGTTGATGGATGGATGGACCAGTTGACAGATGGATGGACCAGTTGACGGACGGATGGACCAGTTGATGGACGGATGGACCAGTTGACGGACAGATGGACCAGTTGACAGATGGATGGACCAGTTGACGGACGGATGGACCAGTTGATGGACGGATGGACCAGTTGACGGACAGATGGACCAGTTGATGGATGGATGGACCAGTTGACGGATGGATGGACCAGTAGATGGACGGATGGACCAGTTGATGGATGGATGGACCAGTTGACAGATGGATGGACCAGTTGATGGATGGATGGACCAGTTGATGGACGGATGGACCAGTAGATGGACGGATGGACCAGTTGATGGATGGATGGACCAGTGGACAGACGGATGGAGCAGTTGATGGACGGATGGAGCAGTTGATGGACGGATGGACCAGTTGATGGACGGATGGACCAGTTGATGGACGGATGGACCAGTTGATGGACGGATGGAGCAGTAGATGGACGGATGGACCAGTAGATGGACGGATGGACCAGTTGAGAGATGGATGGACCAGTTGATGGACGGATGGACCAGTTGATGGACGGGTGGAACAGCAGATGGACGGATGGACCAGTAGATGGACGGATGGACCAGTTGAGAGATGGATGGACCAGTTGATGGACGGATGGACCAGTTGAGAGACGGATGGACCAGTTGATGGACGGATGGACCAGTTGATGGACAGATGGACCAGTTGAGAGACAGATGGACCAGTAGATGGACGGATGGACCAGTTGGGAGATGGATGGACCAGTTGATGGACGGATGGACCAGTTAATGGACGGATGGACCAGTAGATGGACGGATGGACCAGTAGATGGACGGATGGAACACTTGAGGTGATGGACCAGTAGATGGACGGATGGACCAGTTGGGAGATGGATGGACCAGTTGATGGACGGATGGACCAGTTGATGGACGGATGGACCAGTAGATGGACGGATGGACCAGTAGATGGACGGATGGAGCAGTTGAGAGACGGATGGACCAGTTGAGAGACGGATGGACCAGTTGAGAGATGGATGGACCAGTTGATGGATGGATGGACCAGTAGATGGACGGATGGAACACTTGAGGTGATGGACCAGTTGATGGACGGGTGGACCAGTTGATGGACGGATGGACCAGTTGATGGACGGATGGAACACTTGAGGTGATGGACCAGTTGATGGACGGATGGACCAGTTGATGGACGGATGGACCAGTAGATGGACGGATGGACCAGTAGATGGACGGATGGAACACTTGAGGTGATGGACCAGTTGATGGACGGATGGACCAGTAGATGGACGGATGGACCAGTAGATGGACGGATGGAACACTTGAGGTGATGGACCAGTTGATGGACGGATGGACCAGTTGATAGACGGATGGACCAGTTGATGGACGGATGGACCAGTTGATGGACGGATGGACCAGTTGATGGACGGATGGACCAGTAGATGGACGGATGGAACACTTGAGGTGATGGACCAGTTGATGGACGGGTGGAACAGTAGATGGACGGATGGACCAGTAGATGGACGGATGGACCAGTTGATGGATGGATGGACCAGTTGACAGATGGATGGACCAGTTGACGGACGGATGGACCAGTTGATGGACGGATGGACCAGTTGACGGACAGATGGACCAGTTGACAGATGGATGGACCAGTTGACGGACGGATGGACCAGTTGATGGACGGATGGACCAGTTGACGGACAGATGGACCAGTTGATGGATGGATGGACCAGTTGACGGATGGATGGACCAGTAGATGGACGGATGGACCAGTTGATGGATGGATGGACCAGTTGACAGATGGATGGACCAGTTGATGGATGGATGGACCAGTTGATGGACGGATGGACCAGTAGATGGACGGATGGACCAGTTGATGGATGGATGGACCAGTGGACGGACGGATGGAGCAGTTGATGGACGGATGGACCAGTTGACGGACGGATGGACCAGTTGATGGACAGATGGACCAGTTGATGGACGGATGGACCAGTTGACGGACGGATGGACCAGTTGACAGATGGATGGACCAGTTGACGGATGGATGGACCAGTTGATGGACGGATGGACCAGTTGACGGAGGGATGGACCAGTGGACGGACGGATGGACCAGTTGATGGACGGATGGACCAGTTGATGGACGGATGGACCAGTTGATGGATGGATGGACCAGTAGATGGACGGATAGACCAGTTGACAGACAGATGGACCAGTAGATGGACGGATGGACCAGTAGATGGACGGATGGAACACTTGAGGTGATGGACCAGTTGATGGATGGATGGACCAGTTGATGGATGGATGGACCAGTTGACAGATGGATGGACCAGTTGATTGACGGATGGACCAGTAGATGGACGGATAGACCAGTTGACGGACAGATGGACCAGTAGATGGACCAGTAGATGGAAGGATGGAACACTTGAGGTGATGGACCAGTTGATGGATGGATGGACCAGTTGATGGACGGATGGACCAGTTGATGGATGGATGGACCAGTTGATGGACAGATGGAGCAGTTGCTGGACGGATGGACCAGTTGACGGACAGATGGACCAGTAGATGGACGGATGGACCAGTAGATGGACGGATGGACCAGTTGATGGACAGATGGACCAGTTGATGGATGGATGGACCAGTTGACAGATGGATGGACCAGTTGATGGATGGATGGACCAGTTGATGGACGGATGGAGCAGTTGATGGACGGATGGAGCAGTTGATGGACGGATGGAGCAGTTGATGGATGGATGGACCAGTTGACGGATGGATGGACCAGTTGACGGACGGATGGACCAGTTGATGGACGGATGGACCAGTTGATGGACGGATGGACCAGTTGATGGATGGATGGACCAGTAGATGGACGGATGGACCAGTTGATGGACGGATGGACCAGTAGATGGACGGATGGACCAGTTGATGGACGGATGGAACACTTGAGGTGATGGACCAGTTGATGGACGGATGGACCAGTTGATGGACGGATGGACCAGTTGATGGACGGATGGACCAGTAGATGGACGGATGCAACACTTGAGGTGATGGACCAGTTGATGGACGGATGGACCAGTAGATGGACGGATGGACCAGTTGAGAGATGGATGGAACACTTGAGGTGATGGACCAGTTGATGGACGGATGGACCAGTTGATGGACGGATGGACCAGTTGATGGACGGATGGAACACTTGAGGTGATGGACCAGTTGATGGACGGATGGACCAGTTGATGGACGGATGGACCAGTAGATGGACGGATGGACCAGTAGATGGACGGATGGAACACTTGAGGTGATGGACCAGTTGATGGACGGATGGACCAGTTGATGGACGGATGGACCAGTAGATGGACGGATGGACCAGTAGATGGACGGATGGAACACTTGAGGTGATGGACCAGTTGATGGACGGATGGACCAGTTGATAGATGGATGGACCAGTTGATGGACGGATGGACCAGTTGATGGACGGATGGACCAGTTGATGGACGGATGGACCAGTAGATGGACGGATGGAACACTTGAGGTGATGGACCAGTTGATGGACGGGTGGAACAGTAGATGGACGGATGGACCAGTAGATGGACGGATGGACCAGTTGATGGATGGATGGACCAGTTGACAGATGGATGGACCAGTTGACGGACGGATGGACCAGTTGATGGACGGATGGACCAGTTGACGGACAGATGGACCAGTTGACAGATGGATGGACCAGTTGACGGACGGATGGACCAGTTGATGGACGGATGGACCAGTTGACGGACAGATGGACCAGTTGATGGATGGATGGACCAGTTGACGGATGGATGGACCAGTAGATGGACGGATGGACCAGTTGATGGATGGATGGACCAGTTGACAGATGGATGGACCAGTTGATGGATGGATGGACCAGTTGATGGACGGATGGACCAGTAGATGGACGGATGGACCAGTTGATGGATGGATGGACCAGTGGACGGACGGATGGAGCAGTTGATGGACGGATGGAGCAGTTGATGGACGGATGGACCAGTTGATGGACGGATGGACCAGTTGATGGACGGATGGACCAGTTGATGGACGGATGGAGCAGTAGATGGACGGATGGACCAGTAGATGGACGGATGGACCAGTTGAGAGATGGATGGACCAGTTGATGGACGGATGGACCAGTTGATGGACGGGTGGAACAGCAGATGGACGGATGGACCAGTAGATGGACGGATGGACCAGTTGATGGACGGATGGACCAGTTGACAGATGGATGGAGCAGTTGATGGACGGATGGAGCAGTTGATGGACGGATGGACCAGTTGATGGACGGATGGACCAGTAGATGGACGGATGGACCAGTTGATGGACGGATGGACCAGTAGATGGACGGATGGACCAGTTGATGGATGGATGGACCAGTTGATGGACGGATGGAACACTTGAGGTGATGGACCAGTTGATGGACGGATGGACCAGTTGATGGACGGATGGACCAGTAGATGGACGGATGGACCAGTTGATGGACGGATGGACCAGTAGATGGACGGATGGACCAGTTGATGGATGGATGGACCAGTTGACAGATGGATGGACCAGTTGATGGACGGATGGAACACTTGAGGTGATGGACCAGTTGATGGACGGATGGACCAGTAGATGGACAGATGGACCAGTTGACGGACAGATGGACCAGTGGACGGACAGATGGACCAGTAGATGGACGGATAGACCAGTTGACGGACAGATAGACCAGTAGATGGACGGATGGACCAGTTGATGTACAGATGGACCAGTTGATGGACGGATGGACCAGTTGATGGACGGATGGACCAGTAGATGGACAGATGGACCAGTTGATGGACAGATGGACCAGTTGATGGACGGATGGACCAGTAGATGGACGGATGGACCAGTGGACGGACGGATGGACCAGTAGATGGACGGATGGACCAGTTGACGGACAGATGGACCAGTAGATGGACAGATGGACCAGTTGACGGACAGATGGACCAGTGGACGGACAGATGGACCAGTAGATGGACGGATAGACCAGTTGACGGACAGATAGACCAGTAGATGGACGGATGGACCAGTTGATGTACAGATGGACCAGTTGATGGACGGATGGACCAGTTGATGGACGGATGGACCAGTAGATGGACAGATGGACCAGTTGATGGACAGATGGACCAGTTGATGGACGGATGGACCAGTAGATGGACGGATGGACCAGTGGACGGACGGATGGACCAGTAGATGGACGGATGGACCAGTTGACGGACAGATGGACCAGTTGATGGACGGATGGACCAGTTGACGGACAGATGGACCAGTTGACAGATGGATGGACCAGTTGATGGACGGATGGACCAGTTGAGAGACGGATGGACCAGTTGTGTCCCTCACACGGAGCCGTACCGTCCTGCTGAAGAGGAACCAGAGAAAAGTCCTGAGGGGTTTCTTTAAATATTTCACCTCAAATTGTCTCCAGACTCGTGTAAAGAGCTGAAAGTATAAATAGAAAGTCCCGGGATGTAAGTGAAGTGGACATGTTGTCACAAGTATGTGTGAGTGTGTGTAAGAACAAAGAAGGAAACACAGAGAGAGCTCGTTGTGTTGTGATTCTTCTTTCTGCCTTCAGGCTCCTTTTAATGTGTCTTAGATTTTATTTTTTAAACAGAGGCCAAAATAAATCAATTCTGTTGATTAAACAACTCACTGTGTGTTTATTCATGTTTCCACAGACTCTGGTTCCTGGTTCCACACCCGACCTCCGTCTGGAGACCACACAGGCTGAGCTCACTGATGCACCAGAGATGAGCTGGTAGATTTCAGAGTGGGTTCACGAAGCGCCTGTTGGACCTCGACATGTTTCACTCACTTCAGTTTTTGTTGTGAAAGACGGACGTAGCAACACCCGCTGTGGACTTCAGGTTCCATCAGGATCAGTTGCTTCATGTTAGAGCTGCAGAAGCCAATGAAAGAACTGACTGCAGTGAAGTCTGGGCTGTTGTTGCACTAAGTTACTATCCTTGTTTTGTAATGTTGTCACTTTTGAATCTGTATTGTGTGCACGGCCCATGTGCATGAGGTCCATGTGTTCGGCCTCATTGTGGAACCAGCAGCTGAGGGAGGGGCCTGTCTGTGCACGTGTGAGTGTTGTCTATGGATTTGATGTGTTTGTATGAATATGTATATTTGTGTTAGGACCATTGGGAAATGTAGGAATAATAAATAATAACAATAACCAGTTTATAACTTACTAACTAACTAGATCTTACTCAGGTGAAAGTCAAACCACCGTCTCTGAGCTGTGTCTTTAGTTAGTGCAGTTTCCAGGAAACTACACCGAGGAACCACAGACACCTGCAGGTCAGAACGAGAGGAGAAACGTCCGGAGCTCAGTTGGTTGTCCTCCAGCTGTTCCCTCCCGTCACCATGTGGGGGCGCCGGCGTGCACACGCGTCTCACAGCTGATGTAATACAGGTTTCCTGCGAAGCTCCTTTTGATATTGATTCAGTTACTTCAAAGAGAAAAGTTCTTCTACGAGAGAGAGAGAGAGAGAGAGAGAGAGAGAGAGAGAGAGAGAAAGAGAACCACCTGCAGGGCTGTGTGTGTGTGTGTGTGTGTGTGTGTGTGTGTGTGTGTGTGTGTGTGTGTGTGTGTGTGTGTGTGTGTGTGTGTGTGTGTGTGTGTGTGTCTGAAACTCTCACTCCTCATCTCTGACATTTCCAGGTCACTCAGTTATAGCTTCTCTTCCACTTCTCCCTGCCCCCCCCCCAACCCCCCTCACACACACCTCAGCTTTTCTGATTTTGCCTCTCGCCCTCTCACAGAGGAGAGAGAGAGAGAGGGAGATGTATTCAACTCACAACTCATTTTCTTTGACTTGTTCCAAATCAACTGAGACTTCTGTGCAACACTTTAATCAAAACTCTGACACAACTTTCACTCTGTCACTCATTCATCCAATCAAGCCAATCACGTTGCAGCAGTGATGTCATCCTGCAGATTGAGGGGAGGAGCCTCAGATCATCTGCTTTCAGACTCTGGAATCTCCTCGTGTTTCCAAGTGGACGTCTTCGTCTTCTACGTGTCCGGCTCCTCTTCTTCATCCTGAGATCTTTGTGTTCTTCCAGTTTCACGTCATGTGTTAGAAACCTCGTCCACACGTCCACTCGCTCTCTGGGAAGCTTCCACACATCGTCCTGCTGGTTCCTCACATGGACTCTGACATGTTACACACATGTTACCAGGAGGCTGCAGGAGAAGATCCAGAACACGTCCAGAGACACTGACTCAGATGTTTCTTTTCTGTTTCAGTCCTGAATGCAGATCAGGTCTGAAGCCAGATTCACAGTCATGATAGAAAACTCTGCTGCTCTGATGCTGACTCTCAGTTTTTTCCAAGATTTAAAATCAAAGAAATATAAAATCAATTCAGAGTACATGTAAAAGCTTTTAGAGACAATAAAACAAACAGACAAAGCTCCTGTTGAGTGGCGAAAAGGAAGTAGATTGTGTATATATACACGTACCACTACAACACATACACTCACACACACACACACACACACACACTTGTATATAACGAAGCTGCATATGTTGCAGGAGGGGAATTCACAGTTTGTTGTGTTTAAAGCTGAGATGCTGAAAGCAGCGAAAACATTTAGCTGTGGAAGAAATTCTGCTCCGGTTTACAGCTGCCTTCAATGCACACACACACACACACACACACACACACACACACACACACACACACACACACACACACACACACACACACACACACACTCAGGTGACAGGTACACTGTCAGGATGATGGGACGAGCCTGTTTCACTTTCTGCAGCAGCAGAGTCGAGAAGTCGGATTAAAACTCGAGAGGAACGAAGCTGATGAAATATTCAGTTCCCTGCTTGTTAAATACACTCACAGCATTTTAGCACAAACCAAATTACACTACATATTTCTGTTCCAGCCTCCATGTGCAGTCCTGAGTTTCAAGTAGTTATCAATTAAATATAATTTCGTGGGTCAAATAAAAAAAACAAGAAAATCATCAGCTCCCCCAAAAAAACACTTTCCAGACTTTAGTTGTGATTTAATTACTGAGAGAATAATTTTCACCGTGGTTGGATTTCAAGTTGCTCAAAAAGTATCAATTAATTCATTTCAGGAGGATATTGAAAATAATTTAATTCCAAGGGAGTACTTTTTGTATAATATGTATATAAATATATGGATTTGGTCTGAGTGTGAGCACAAACTGTGAATTGGATTTTTGTTAAATTCTTAACGACATCAAACGCAGCTGGAGAAGAGGTGAGAAAAGAAAGTTCTGCTTCAGCATCAAACACTGAGAATAAAAGAAGAAATAAGCAGTGATGGGTTTATGATTATGAATCAGAGTCTTTATTATGTAGATGGTTGTTTGGTTGTGTTAACATCAGTAATCTGACCTGGAGGACATCTGCAACACTAGGGGGCGTGTCCTCATAAGAACAACAACAGAGACTCAACATTCCTGACGGATTGTAAAATGAACAGCTGCTAATGCTAATGTTGGCTATGTAGTAAGAACTAAACCTATAGATGGCTTCTTTAACCAAACTCTACCCGCCCTGGTGGCCGGTGAGAGAACTGTCACGTGATCACTTCCTGTCCGTGACCTACTTACTGATAAAGTTTGGAGCGAAACTGTTAATAACGTGGACGACTTCTTTTAGAGCAGCGTTACCAGGTGGATAATTAAAGCAGTAAACCATTAGCACAAACATGTACAGTAAGCAAAGCAGCTGGAATGACCTCACACACACACACACACACACACACACACTCAGGCTTTTATGATTACAGCTGAATATTGGACTCACAGGAGCAACAGCAGCAGTTTGTGTTATTAACACACAGATGAACGTCTATTAAAAAGCTGTGGAGCTTCGTCCGGCTCCTCGTGTCCACGTGTCGTCTGAGCAGCAACTCAACACAACTTCTTCATTCAGGGTCTGAAGGAAACACGTGAGGTGATTCCACTGTTTCTTTAACTTTTGTGTGATTTAAAGGTTTTTTGTGAACTTAAAGTTATGTTGAACTGGTGAAGGAGTTCCTCTCCGAAGACGCGTCAGTGATCCGATCGCTGCCAGGTTCCTGTTTGACTTTTAAAATCTTAAACATCCAGCCGTTGTCAAAAGGTTTTATCTTTACGACGATTGACAGATGATTGACGTCTGGATTAAGGAACGATAACCAGGGATTCTGTTATGTGCGTCCTTGTATATCAGAGAGGACACATGGACAGACAGAGCAGGATGAGACGTCTCAGGACCGACTCCAACCTGGACCTCCGTCACGTCTCAGGCAGCTCGGTCACCGTGACCTCACGTTGTGTTTCTTATTCACGTTGACAATGGAACACACAGAAGATTTAAACCTGCTTCATTACACAAACAACATTCCTATTTTTTCTATTGTGTATTTGAGTTAAATAATTAATCATCGTCCCAGAGGCTCCGTGAATCTTTAAACATGATGTTATTTATTCATTTCTCTGATCAATAAACCATAACAGGTACATATGAATCAAACTGGACGCTTGTTCGCAGCGGAGGCGGGAAATCAGGAGTGATGGGACGCACACACACACGCACACACCCACACACACACATACACATATATAAACACACACACACACACACAGGGTCACAATTGCATGAAAGTGTGTGCTTGTGCTTAAATAATTTAAAGTTGAGGTAAAAACTGGCACAAGGTTATTAACAGCAAAGTTAACAAACCACATTCAGATGCGCACACACACACACACACACACACACACACACACACACACACGCACACACACACACACACACGCACACACACAATAGTAATGCATGTACATATGTAGAGTTGAATGATTTATGTCCACATTAATCACAAGAAAGCAAACTCTGCCTCAAACATTATAAAAACACTCATGAATAAATTGGTCTGCACACACAGCTTAACTGCACACCTTTACACACACACACACACACACAGACCCACATACACACACTCCCAGCTGCGTCTGGTCTTTTGTGTTCATTTGAGCTGCTGCATGTTTTTTCTCTGCATTATAAATGGCCGACACAGCCGGCGCTCGTATCATATCCGAACCTCGCCGCTCACGATCCGGCTGACTCTGTGTTTTCTGCTCCAGCACACGTGACACGCAGATCCACACGGCTGAAGCGTGTTGTTCTTCCAACACGAGTCTGCACAGAAACACGCTCACAGGCTCTCAACACTTATCTTTACAATATTCACTGAGAGGAAATCCAGCTCATTTTCAATTTTATGTTGACGTTCTCAGTCGAGCTCAAACATCGTTTAATCCGACAAAACTTTGCTTTAAATCTCGGAGGAATCACAGTTTACGAGATTTTGAACGACTGAGTTTTGGGTTAAATCTGTGAAACAAGTTTCCAGTTGATGAAGTTTGTTCGTTTCACAGAAGAAACGCGTTGCTTCTCTGATGGAGTGAGAATCGTTTTCAGGAAAGTTCCCTGGAAAAAAACAACTGTGATGGGAAACAAAACTTGAACCCGAAGACTTCTTTATTCATTATTCATTTATTATTGAAAACTCTTTATCTCACACAAACTTAACTCTAATCTCACTGAGGATGTTGTTAAACTCTGTGAGACAAATTGTGATTAGTGAATATTGGCTGTGCAAATGAAATGTGATTGTTTGTATGAGCTGGATTTACAGATTGAAGTATAATAATTTGTATTAATTAAGAATCTACAGAACTAAGTATTGAAAGCTCACATGATAAACACACAAAGACAACGAACACACTTTGTAAAAGCTGATTCGAAACTCAGTATTTCAGTCTAATAACTGTAATAAACGTAATGTTGACAGTGGGTGCGACTTAATATAATAGAACTAGTCATATATAATATAAACTGAAATGTTCCAGATCAGTTTGGTGTTACTTAGTTAGTTGATGATATAAAAACGGGCTGAGACGTGATGATTGACAGCTGGATTTGTCAAACCAGTGTGTGGGCGGGACCTTGATTTCACGGCTCCGCCCACACACTGCTGCAAATTACATCATCACCACAAGATGGCAGCATTTGTATCCGAAGTAAATTTGTCTTAATTCGTGGTTGGAGGCAAGAAGTGGATTCCACGGTAATTTACAGTCTGTTGTTTGGATTCAATACAGTTCGACTGATCTGCTAACATGCTAAACTCCAGCGAGCATGCTAATGTTGTGTTCAGGTGTGTAATGACCATTGCAGCCTCACGGGGTCACTAGTGAGTCAGTGGATCCTGGTGGTTCTTGTGCTCACTGTTTGCACCGAGTCGCCTCTTGTGCTTCAAACGTGTTGTTTACGAGCGTCAGCGTCTGATTGGCTGCTGCCGCTGCTGCTCTCTAAGCAGAGTTTAAAGTAGGCCAGAAGAACGGAGCTCACACAGCGTAACTCCGGCTTTAAAAATACATGAGGCAGCGGCCGCCACTCCCCACATATCAAACTTTAAGGAGCAGCAGAAAGACGTTAAACACACACACACACACACACACACACACACACACACACACACAAACACCTGAGAGATACAACGCAGTAAACACAGATCTCAATAATAAACAGGTCTCAACGAATACATGAATATACACATTTGTACAAGGACATAAAAAAGTAAACTCTAGCAGTACTTTAAAAACACACACACACACACACACACACACACACACACACACACACACACACACACACACACACACACACACACAGTGGCCTACAGAGACATTTAAACTCTTAGGTCGTCTGTTAGCTAATCGTCCTCAAGGAGTCTAAACGAGCTGCGGAGGACAGAACTGAACTCAGGAGTTTATCCACAACAAGTGTCGGTATCTCATGTTTATTTACACTGACTCGTGTTCCGTGGAAAGGACAAGTGTTGTTCTGGGACCAGAGGTTCTGTCTGTCAGAACAAATGTGTGAGTCAGTGTCTCTGGATGTTCTGGATCTTCTCCTGCAGCCTCCTGGTAAAATGTGTGTTACATGTCAGAGTCCATGTGAGGAACCAGCAGGACCTGAAGCTTCCCAGTGAGAGAGTGGACGTGTGGATGAGGTTTCTAACACGTGACGTGAAACCTGAAGAACACAAACATCTCAGGATGAAGAAGAGGAGCCGGACACGTAGAAGACGAAGACGTCCACTTGGAAACACGAGGAGATTCCAGATCTTCTGGTGATGAGGCCGACGCCGTGTGGAGGAGCTGGAAACAACAACACTGATCTGTCCACAGCAGATTTTATACGTCATGTCCCGCCTCCTGCTGCTCTACAGGCTCCGCCCCTGCTGCTCCACAGGCTCAGCCCCTTGTTGTCCCCCCCCCCCATCCGCCCCTCAGAGGGAAGTGGTGGAGATAACTGATGGACAACATCAATGCCTGGGAGGCAAAATAATACCAGTGAGAAAACAGGAGTTAGAGATTCTGAAGATTGATGTTTCAAAATACCAAAAGGTTTATGTGTTATTACTTGTGGCAAATTTAGCAAAAGACAATAACTGTGAAAAATGACTTGTTCTATGTTTTTCATAAAGTATCGACTGTTCTTCGTGAAGCGACTTCAAACTGCGATTTTTAAAATGTAGTTTGGTTCCTTTGTTTTTGTATCAGAACAATGTGAAGCAGACAAAGTGTAAATCACAGATATTGAATATTTAATTAAAAAAAGCTGCATTTGGACTGATATACTTATTGCTGATTTGAAACCACTTGAAAGTGACTCATCGGTTCATCCTGGTGAGATTGGTCCGAACCAGAACTCGATCTCTGGAAGGAGGAGAAATCATCTTTTTAAGTTGTGAGATACGACTTAATGTAAAACCTCTGTGGTGGTTGAGATCAGAATCAGAAAGGATTTATGATGACATCAGAGCTGGAGACGGACGGAGTGTGTTGCATGTTGTGAAGCTGACGTGATCCGGAGACGAGCCCTCAGGCAGCATCAGACTGAACCTGTGGGTGAATCCACTGTCATGTGGTCTAAAGTGCTGAGGAGACAGATTCCTCCCGAGCCGCGAGCGCTGACGCTGAGCGGACTGGAGTTCAGCAGGAAGTGCGTTTTCATGTTAAACCACACGGTGTCTCGGTCGGACACGGGACTCGGTTTGTGAATCTGGTTGTTCTCTGGTTAACAACCCAAGCAGCACTCAGAGAACCAGCGGTTTCAAGGTTCTGCTTCAAGCTTTTATCCCGCTGATGTCTGGCAGTGTGCTGAGGACAACTCCTTGTGAATCAATGAATTATGAATGAATATTTTTTAATGCGAGAGTTTGTGACCTCGCCACAGCTGAGACGTTAGTGTTGTCAGAAGTTCCTTCCACGTGATCCAACCTCAGCAGCTCTGGAGGTTCTGGAGTTCAGCTGCTCTTCTATCTTCTGCACTTCTATTAAATGCATTAAAACCTCCTGATCAGATACGTTACACCAGCAGATCCATTCTCTTACAATGAGGAGAAGCTCAGAAGCTTTTGGGTTGTTTGAAGAAGCTTCTGTTTGACAGCGTCGGTTGGTTGATCTTCCACTTTGGTCCAAACCCAATGATCTCAGTAGCTATTGGATTGTTCCTCATTGTTTTCCTTTTGCTTATCTGAGGTCGAGGTGGCAGCTTCCTAATGTCCCTTTTCCCATCAACGTCTGTCAGCTCCTCCTGGGACATCCCGAGACCTTCCCAGGCCTGTTCACATTTCCTTCCAGTAAGTTCTGGGTCGAGCATCCTGATCTGTAAACTGTTCACCAGCAGCTCTGGAGCTTCTGGAGCTCAGCTGCTCTTCTGCCTTTGTCACTTCTATTAAATGCATTAAAACCTCCTGATCAGATACGTTACACCAGCAGCTTCAATGAGGAGAAGCTCAAGAAACCTTTGGGATATTCAAGGAACCTTCCTCACTGTGGAGGAAGTGTTAAGGCGTGTTTTTTTATCCTATATAATGAGAGAAGCCGATCCAAGATTTTGGTTCAATCAAATGTTTAATTTAAAGATACAATGAAGAGTTATTCATAGCTATGGACAATTATCACAGCCTTATGCTAATTAAGTTAGCAGTAGGAAGATGAAAATGGCCCCGAACAGCAGGGGTCGTGTATAGTTATAACAGTAGATTTGATGTGATTGGTTATGAATATTTGGAGGGGAGTCACCGCAAATCACTTTGGATCTCCCTTATTGGTCCAGCCGCAGTCCCACGCCTCTTGTTACCGAATCCAGGAAGTGACATAGCAGCAGCTCTCCGTCATGCACCTACGCTACTCTACCGGTTGCTAGGGCAACTCTATCTACCCTGACAGTCTGATGTTGTCTCGTAATTCAGCCTTGAGTAGAAAGTGTCTTGATCTAGCCATCTTGGCTGCACCAACTTAACCATAACAAACTCAAACTCAGGACAGCTGTTAGACTGGCCATCCTTGTGACGTACAAACATTATTAGCAAATTCCAAATATTAAATATGATAAGCGAAAGGTTGAAAATAATGATTTGTATAAGGTAATGTTATTGACCCACTGCTCCTACCTCCCCTTCCGCCTTTATGAAAAGAGTCTGTGCCATTATGGTTTGAGAACCTATTATTGTGTGTGTCTGCTCCATCAAAACAATCTTGACTGTGAATGTGTAAACATTCGCATCCTCGAAACTAAACAATGTCATAGTGACTTTGCCCCAGAAAGGACAGCTCCTTGAATTCTGTCTGATGTTGAATACAGCTAATGAAAATATGCTTTAATATCCAAGAAGTTAATTATGAGGACAACTAAAAGATACATTATTGGCACTAAACAGCAACGGTTATTAAATTAATTTGTATGTGCATTATATCTAGCTAAAACTACCTCTAGCTTTATTATTAAGAGTTCTTTCAGACACAACCTATAGTTAAAAGTTTGAAATTCCTAACAGAAGCTTTAATTTCTCAATTTTGATAATAACTCACGGGAGGTTGTTTGAGGAAACTTATTAAACGGTTCCAAATGTTCCTTTTCCCATCAACGTCTGTCTGCTCCTCCTGGGACATCCCGAGACCTTCTAGGGCCTGTTCACATTTCCTTCCAGTAAGTTCTGGGCCGAGCATCCTGATCTGTAAACTGTTCACCAGCAGCTCAGGTCTACCTTCTTAGAACCAGAGTCGTCCAACTCCTCCTGGGACATCCCGAGACGTCCCCAGGCCAAATGGGATAAACAATTCGACTCGAGAGTCTCTCCCTGTTGGACGATCCCAGATCACCTCCATTGGAAGGTTCTGGTCCCATCCCCAAACCACCTCTGCTGGCTCCTTCTGGCACGAGGAGAAGCAGCTCGACCCCCCACTCCTCCAAGATGTCTGAACTCCTTCCTCTCTCTCTGCGGATGAGCAGAGACCCCCGAGACCCCGACAGAACAAGTTTCACTCACATCTTCTGGTGATCTGGTTCTTCGGTCACGACTCAGAGCTCATGAGGTTCAGGATGAAGATCAGCTGGTGAGTTGAACATTACCTTGAAGAGTCGGTCCCGACCTTTAACTCTAATGAGGAAACCGGCCTGATGTGTTCATGTAGCACACACCGGCTGTGATACTTCTCTTTACTGCTGTATTTACAGCGGTTGTCATGGTAACGGGACGGGAGTCCTGATGTGTCGGCGGTTTCTCATCGTGTCTGAGGTGGCGTGCGACGCTTCAGGGGGCGATCGAAGAGAGAGAGAGAGAGAGAGAGAGAGAGGAGCATCACTGTCACACGGAAATGAAAGTCAGGGATCAGCCCGAGGACACACACTGACACTCGCTGTTTGTGTGTGTCTGTGCGTTTGTGTGTGTGTGTGTGTCTGTGTGTGTGTGTGTGTGTGTGTGTGTGTGTGTGTGTGTGTTTATTATCAGAGCTGCCCACTAAATGTCAATGATTCAGATCATTAGTGGAGCCCCTGAGTCGACTCATTCATTCTGTGTTTGTAGAAATAATTAAAACACATGATCATAACCTGAAGCTGCGGCTCAGTTAAACTGTCCGGGTGGTCCAGTGTTGGTATGTTAATTAAAACACAGATTAAATCAGAGATGTTTAAGAGACAAACTCTCCAAATGGAGATTTACAGGTTCGAGGAGGAGCAGAGCAAACGAGAGGAGAACTTCAGATCGAGAAATAAATCCTTCAAAATAAAACCAGACTCTGGAATAGAAAGATTCTCCATCGTCTACAACTGTCTGCAGACCCCCCCCCCCCCCTCCACACACACACACACACACACACACACACACACACACACACGCACACACACACACACACACACACACACCCTGCTGCTACAGGCAGATTTATGCTAATTGAGGTTATAAAAGCTGCATCACGTGTAGTTTCTCTGCTGAGGGAAGTGAAGCCTCCACAGAGAAACTAACTTCTGTACTTTTACAACCGTATAAATTAATCAGACTCTGTGTTTATGAATAGTACACGTTGTTTTAAAGTACTTCTCTAGTACTTTATTACACAACTCTTCTTTGTTCCTCAGAATCACACATTCAAGGTTTGTAATGTATAAAGTTCTCCTCTGTGAACACAACTCTTCACGACTGAGATCTATTCAATTTAATTTAATTAGTTTGGCACCAGATCCTCTTTGATCCTCAGATGGCCACGCCTCTGCTCCCGTCTCCCCCTCACAGCGCCACCTGCAGTGGAGGAGTATTTTATAGTGATTGACCCCACCCACAAGTCGTGGTCGTAGTTGTTGGTTGTGTGGAGTTGTTTATTTTGTGTAGCTGTTTTGAGGGTCGTGTCCAGAATATGTTTCACGTTGTCGTAAACATGGAGCGATTCAGACTCTGGTGTCCATTAGTTCTGCAGTTCCACTGTACACTGTGTGTGTGTGTGTGTGTGTGTGTGTGTGTGTGTGTGTGTGTGTGTGTGTGTGTGTGTGTGTGTGTGTGTGTGTGTGTGTTTGTGTGTGTGTGTGTGTGTGCACACGGCTACTTGTCGTCGCCATGGTTACAGCTGCGGCTGGTGTATAGAAATCCTGATCTTTTTCTCCCAGCTCAACACTTTGTGTGACCCACAGGGTGAGGGGGAGAGAGAGAGAGAGAGTGAGAGAGAGAGAGAGAGAGAGAGAGAGAGGTAATTCCCTCTCTCTCTCTCTCTCTATTCTCTCGTCCATTCACAGCAGAACTGAACGGGTTTTTCAACACGTCGCAGTCGAAAGGCACTTTTTTAAAACTCCAGTTTCTCTCCAACACTTCTTATATTCTCACTTGTTTCATCGTTAATTCTGCAGATCATTGATTTGATCGTTTCATCGATATTTAGGTTATTGATAATGTATTGTAATATTGTTTGTGTGTTGCCATAGCAGCTCACGTCCTTGAATCATCTTGACACACATCCCACGTGTTCTTGTTTACGCTCACTGAGCAGTTTGTTAGGGACACCAGACCATCACTCACCAGTTCATCCCTTTGGATCCGAAAACAGAATTTCAAAGATGATTTTAAACATCAGAACCTCTGGGCTGTGACAACAGGAGGCTACGCTGCATTTCCTGTTAAAAACAGAGCTTCACAGATTCCTCTGCTCATGTGCCGGTGGGAAGGTCTGACACCAACGACTTTAAATAGAAACCTGCCACTGGGAAACCATTCTGCTGCTACTCTGTGTGTCTGTGGCCGAATAATATTATTTTAGAATATAGGACGAGATGGTGAATGTCTCTCGTATGAATTTCTTCTGCACAGTTTCATTTTCAACTTCCTGTAGTTGTCAGGGTCATAACTTTGTGCACCTGAGCGTCTTCAAGGGTTTTGGCCTTGAAATGAAATAAGTACAGAGAAAGAATTAAAGACTCTTCTCATTATAGTTTCCTTTTGAACTGGTGTGTGTTTGTTGATTTGCACAACTCTACAGTTTGTATTGTTTATTTATGAAAAGGATTTCTTCCTGTTCCTTGGAAAAATATAAACTTGGTTGCCAAAAAACAAAAGCTGCAATATTGTTCAGCGAAATTCCATCAGTGATGTGAAATCTTAAAGTGACATAGTCGTATTTATTTGACCCCCACAAAAAGCGTCTAATAGAAATGCATCTAGAAACCTCTTCATCCTGAGATATTTGTGTTCTTCCAGTTTCACGTCCATCACGTGTTAGAAACCTCACGTCAGGAACATGTGAGGAACATGTGAGGAACATGTGAGGAAAGTACAGACTTCACTGCAGATCTGAAAACAGCTTTCAACCAAACTCAAATTCAAAACTCCAAAGTTTGATGCAGAAATCTCCACTTTGTTAAGACGCAGCTGAAACCAACGTGAGAGTGAACGATCTTAAAGCGTCAGGAAGCTGCTGAGGAACGAAAATGAAATGTGAGCTGCTGGAGACGTTATGTGGGCCACATGCAGAATGTGCAGCCTAATCTAATCACACACAAAGAGGTGTGTAGGAGTGAAGAGTATTGTATGAGCTGCCTGAGGAGGACGGGTGGGGGGGGGTCTAACTGTCAGTGAGTCTTACTGGTTTATCGGATGAATAATATCAGCCCGACGGACTCATTCCATCACTGGACTGAAGATATGGATTTCCTTCATTTACATAGAATAGATTCAGGATCTGCAGCAGCTGTGAAATAATGATCGACTACCTGCTCACTTATAATGAGAGAGAGAGAGAAAGAGAGAGAGAGAGGGAGAGAGCGAGACAGAGAGAGAGCGAGAGAGCGAGAGAGAGAGAGAGAGAGGACAATGGGAGAGCAGAATGAAGGATGGATGAAAATCATATGAAATAGGCTATTGTTGTGTTTTCTGCTGGTGTTTGCAGATTGTGAGGTGGATGTGGAGAAGTGTGTGTGTGTGTGTGTGTGTGTGTGTGTGTGTGTGTGTGTGTGTGTGTGTGTGTGTGTGTGTATGTGCCCATTAGTGTGTGATTTGTTGCTGACTTCAGGATTAAAATGCCTCCTTTCCTTCTCTCCTCTCCTCCTCGGTCCCTCCCTCCCTTGTCTCCTGCTCAGACGTAGACGTGGGGACACTTCTGCTCTGAGGACGAACAGAAACTGAGTTTGGACGTTTGGACAACTGGATCCCAGAGGTCATCAGAAGACATTGTCCTCCAGGAGAAAGTAGATAATTTGTCTCAATGTCCACGAGACAAAGAACCTTTGTGATCTTTCAACCTTATTCTCTGATTGATTTAAAATCCGATCCCCAGGGAGCAGGAGGGACAATAGGTCTGAAACTCCAGATTCATAAAAGCTTGCTGCTGTTTTGACCACCATGCGCCCCCCCGCTCCTCTAACCAGCTTATTACCAATTTACTCCCCCTCTCAGACGAAATACATACAGGATCTCATGTCACAATGATGAAGCAACCCTGGAAATAATAATATCTCAACCTGTTTAATACACTTAATTCAATTTGCAAGTTATGAAGAAAATAAATGAGGAGATAAAAGACCTCACAGGCCTCAGACGAGGACACATTCGTCTCAGTGACACGGGACAAAGCTGCTCGAATAAATCAGGAATAAATATTGTCCAGTTGTTAGATCCTGTTTCTCTCGAGCAGTTACACATTCAGACGTGTCTCAGCTTCAAGAACCAATAATAAAGTTATTATTTTAAACTTTTGGGTCGTTGCAAGTAATTTAAGTAATTCCAGGTCGAGTCTCACATGATTTATGAAAACTTCAAGTCTGAAACCATTTGAAACCAGTTCAGGTCGAGTCTCAAACTGTTTCAGACAAGCTCTTGGTCTCGAGGTGGATCCAGACCCAGACCTCCTCGTTCTGACCCTGGTCTGAGGAGGTCTAGAGGTGGATCCAGACCCAGACCTCCTCGTTCGAACCCCGGTCTGAGGAGGTCTCGAGGTGGATCCAGACCCAGACCTCTTCTCTCACACCCCGGTCTGAGAAGGTCTAGAAGTAGATCCAGACCCAGACCTCCTCGTTCGGACCCCGGTCTGAGGAGGTCTAGAAGTGGATCCAGACCAAGACCTCTTCTCTCTGACCCCGGTCTGAGGAACCTTCACATATAGTTTACACGTATCAGATATTTAGATTCAGACTAAACTGGAAAGTCTGAAGGTCTGAAACATGTGAAAGTGTGAAATTGTCTTATCTGGTATCTGTGGGTTTATGAACTCCAGGTTATGAGTCAGTCAATCAGTTCATCTCCTGAAATGTTGTTGACCTCATTCAACAACAGACACTGACCAATCAGAGCCCTGGATTTCGACTATCCTGCCTTTAAGGGTTTCAATCAACACCTTCTATTTTTTATTTATCCATTGAACTTAACTCTGTTTATTTCCTGGGGTTCATTTGAAATCTGAATAATCTGGGTCTTTTATCTGAAGACATCCAAAGGAAACTTCACAGGCTCTGATGCATCCACACACCGAGGCAGCAGAAGGAAACTCCTGCATATGCATGAAAAGCCCGATGGAGCAAATACTCATTCTACATTTAAAGAAACTCAAGGGGGAATTTACAGAGTGAGTTGAGTTCAGGCGACTTGAGGCAGCGGCGGTGTGGTTGTGTTGGGGAACTCCCTCAGGCCGAGGATTTGGAGCAATTAAGCCGATCCACTCGCAGCTATAAGAGCGTTAATTCCTCTTCACAGTCTTTCTATATAAAAGTTTAGCTCAGAGCAGATCTGTGGTCAAGAAGAAGTCGTTTCTAACACGCCATTAGAAACAGGGAAGAGGAAACCATGTTCCCTGATGGAGGAGCGACTGACAGAGGAGGGATGCGATGAAGACTTCGTAATAATGAGGCCGAGTGAGCACATGTGACCTCGGCCAAAATATGTCAGCATCTTCTCTGCCTTATTAAAGCTTGCTTCAGGGGAAAGAGGAAAACATAAGTACGGTCTGCAAACGAGAAATGAAGGGTAAGAAAGGAGAAGAAGGAAAGATGAGAAAAAGCAAGGAAGGAAAATGAAATGACAAATAACTGGAGAAGAGAGAAATGGAAAAGGAGAGCGGGGGGGAGTCGACAGAAGAGCCAGCACATGTCCTCTGGCAGCCGGGTTTCATCCTTCCTCCTCTCAGCTGAAGGAAGACAGGCGTGGAGAATCTGGTGGCAACTCCTGGAAAGGTGGGCGTCAAATGTTAAAGCGTAGCTCGGAGTCAGGAGGTGAGCCCAAGTTAACTTTGTGTAGACGTCCTGACAAATAGAGCGGCCTCTGCTGAACGATGAGGCTCCAGCAGGACTCACTTCCTCCAGGATTCACTTCCTCCAGGATTCACTTCCTCCAGGATTCACTTCCTCCAGGATTCACTTCATCGAGGATTCACTTCCTCCAGGATTCACTTCCTCCAGAATTCACTTTATCGAGGATTCACTTCCTCCAGGATTCACTTCCTCCAGGATTCACTTCCTCCAGGATTCACTTCCTACAGGATTCACTTCCTCCAGGATTCACTTCCTCCAGGATTCACTTCCTCCAGGATTCACTTCCTCCAGGATTCACTTCATCGAGGATTCACTTCCTCCAGGATTCACTTCCTCCAGGATTCACTTCCTCCAAGATTCACTTCATCGAGGATTCACTTCCTCCAGGATTCACTTCCACCAAGATTCACTTCATCCAGGATTCACTTCCTTCAGGATTCACTTCCACAAGGATTCACTTCATCTAGGATTCACTCCCTCCAGGATTCACTTCCACCAGGATTCACTTCCTCCAGGATTCACATCCTCCAGGATTCACTTCCTCCAGGATTCCCTTCCTCCAGGATTCACTTCCTCCAGGATTCACTTCCACCAGGATTCACTTCCTCCAGGATTCCCTTCCTCCAGGATTCACTTCATCGAGGATTCACTTCCTCCAGGATTCACTTCCTCCAAGATTCACTTCATCGAGGATTCACCTCCTCCAGGATTCACTTCCTCCTCCAGGATTCACTTCCTCCAGGATTCACTTCATCGAGGATTCACTTCCTCCAGGATTAACTTCCTCAAGGATTCACTTCATGTAGGATTCACCTCCTCCAGGATTCACTTCCTCCAGGATTCACTTCCTCCAGGACTCACTTCCTCCAGGATTCACTTCCTCCAGGATTCCCTTCCTCCAGGATTCCCTTCCTCCAGGATTCACTTCCTCCAGGATTCCCTTCCTCCAGGATTCACTTCCTCCAGGATTCCCTTCATCGAGGATTGAGTTACTGAAGGATTCACTTCCTCTAGGATTCACTTCCTCCAGGATTCACATCCACCAGGATTCACTTCATCAAGGATTCACTTCATCGAGGATTCACTTCGTCCAGGATTCACTTCGTCCAGGATTCACTTCCTCCAGGATTCACTTCCTCCAGTATTCACTTCCTCCAGGATTCACTTCATCGAGGATTCACTTCCTCCAGGATTCACTTCCTCCAGGATTCACTTCATCAAGGATTCACTTCCTCCAGGATTCACTTCATCGAGGATTCACTTCCTCCAGGATTCACTTCCTCCAGGACTCACTTCCTCCAGGATTCACTTCATGTAGGATTCACTTCCTCCAGGATTCACTTCATCGAGGATTCACTTCCTCCAGGATTCACTTCATCAAGGATTCACTTCCTCCAGGATTCACTTCATCGAGGATTCACTTCCTCCAGGATTCACTTCCTCCAGGACTCACTTCCTCCAGGATTCACTTCATGTAGGATTCACCTCCTCCAGGATTCACTTCCTCCAGGATTCACTTCCTCCAGGATTCACTTCCTCCAGGATTCACTTCATCGAGGATTCACTTCCTCCAGGATTCACTTCCTCCAAGATTCACTTCATCGAGGATTCACTTCCTCCAGGATTCACTTCCTCCAGGATTCACTTCATCGAGGATTCACTTCCTCCAGGATCCACTTCCTCCAGGATTCACTTCATCGAGGATTCACTTCATCGAGGATTCACTTCCTCCAGGATTCACTTCATCGAGGATTCACTTCATCGAGGATTCACTTCCTCCAGGATTCACTTCCTCCAGGATTCACTTCATCGAGGATTCACTTCCTCCAGGATCCACTTCCTCCAGGATTCACTTTCTCCAGGATTCACTTCATAGAGGATTCACTTCCTCCAGGATTCACTTCCTCAAGGATTCACTTCCTCCAGGATTCACTTCCTCCAGGTTTCACTTCCTCCGGGATTCACTTCCTCGAGGATTCACTTCCTCCAGGATTCACTCCTCCAGGATTCACTTCCTCCAGAATTCACTTTATCGAGGATTCACTTCCTCCAGGATTCACTTCCTCCAGGATTCACCTCTTCCAGGATTCCCTTCCTCCAGGATTCACTTCCTCCAGGATTCCCTTCCTCATGGATTCCCTTCCTCCAGGATTCACTTCCTCCAGGATTCACTTCATCGAGGATTCACTTCCTCCGGGTGTTCCTCCTGGATTCACTTCCTCCAGGATTCACTTCCTCCTGGATTCATTTCCTGCAGGAATCACTTCCTCCAGGATTCTCTTCCTCCAGGATTCACTTCCTCCAGGATTCACTTCCTCAAGGATTCACTTCCTCCAGGATTCACTTCATCGAGGATTCACTT